>NC_050576.1:38346572-38641572 GCF_011100635.1 Trichosurus vulpecula | reverse complement strand
TTCATCTGCAAAATAGAGATAATGACAGGACCTTCCTCAGAGGAGGTTTGTTGTGTGGATCAAATGGGATAGCTCATGTAAAGTAATTTGCAAGCCCTTGAATGATATATAAATTTGAGCACTTATTATTTTAGGTCATACAGATAATAATGATGATGACAGTAATGACAGAGGTCAGGACCACCATCACCATCACTTGGGCAAATCCATGAACTTCACTATGGTTCAATGTCCTCTGTAAAATGACTCGGGTGGACTGGACAGCTTCTGAGGGCCCTTCTGGCTCCGCATCTAAGATCCTTCATCATGACCATGATGACCATCAATCAATCGTCACCATCATCATTATACTAGCATTGCTTCTGGTACAGGAACAAACAGTGAAGTGTTGAGTGAAAGAAGGAAGAGAATCCCCTCCACTGGCATGGAGGGGCCCTGCCAAGTAGAAAGCTGGTGCCTTGACAATGCAAATCCTTGCTTATCCACATCCCGGCATCCGCTGAAATGTTTTCAACAGAGTGAGGGCTAGGAGATAAGCCATTTGCCTCGTCTAGAAGCTGCCCCCCTCAGACCTGTGTTCTCCCTGCCATCCCCACTGCCATGGATGAGCAGATCCAATTTGGGCTCCCTCTGAGCTGGCAGACAATGGCCAGTTTTCCTGCAGCCGGCTTATTTTACAAGCATTAATGAACAATTAGCCAACACCGGCCCTCTTTCCCTCGATAATCCCAGCGTAGATCACTAATCTCCACCACTGGCAGCTAATGATGAAGGCCCTCTGAAGCTTCTCATCTCATCTCAGCCAGTTCCTAATACTTGTCTAAGTCTGCTTTCTGAGGAGGGGGCCCCCTACTGCTCAGCAGCCCGAGAACAAAAGCCCGGAGACATTTCTGAAGGGGTTTCTGTTCAATACCACTTCGATGCTTAAGTTTGCCTGCTTCCTACAACAAACACCAGTGATCAACAGAGGGCCAGGGAGGTCACCGGGGGCTCTCTGTTTCCATGCTTCTTTTAATACTTATAAGAATGTATTCAGGCCGCATTATCCATATTCCCCCCTGACTGCACAGGCAGACGCCCTTAACTCAGGGGGTGGAAATTGTGAACTAAATAGAATCAAACAGTATTTTTCTTCATGAGTCAGCTTTGATTCGGGATTGAATAGTGTACGTTTGAAACCACATCATCCTTAAAAAATGTATATGGGAGAGGCAGAGACTTATCAGGGCTACCACACACTGGACAGGTCTCCATTTCTCTGGGGTCCATACTACTTACTCTGCATTGTCTTCCTCTAGTGGGGTAGAAACCAATCCACTGATTCATTAGGACTCCTCCATGGGGTCAAGATTTAAAAAAAATACAGGGTCAAGATGAAAAAAAAGCTTCCAGCATCCCACAACTGTAGTTGTGTAGTCCCAACTCCGGGATAGTAGTTTAGGGTCCAATGACTCACTTTTCATCCTAAGCTATTTTTGCAACTTGATGGGAAAGTTTCTCCTTTTGGTAAAAAAAAAATACTTCATTCATGATTTGGGTCCCAGGCTAAAGGTCCAGGGAAGGTTTTGTCAAAATAATTCTAGCTGAGTTTTGAATTTTTAGAGTGGACGAAGGAGATAAGAGAGTCAGTCTGAGGCATATGCTGGTTTTATATTCAAATCCTCAGAGACGAGGTGAAAGGAAAAATAAAACATCAACCTCCAGCCACGTAGTGGTAAAACATCATACTTGACAATGGCATAGTAGATGGGAGCCTGTAATTCTTCCAGGAAATTGCACAACTGTTTTAGGGAACCCAAGCTTCCCATGAAAGCAAAGGCCCATCTTTTAAATACTAGCATTGAGCCAGAGTCGATATATGGTAAGGTGGAACAACACTGTCTGGGAAGAACTAAAGATGGACATAACCCATAGGGTGAGCTGCAACATGCAACCAATGTGGACCTAAGTCAAGAACATCAGCGAGGAATGGCAGGACAGGATGAGAAGGCTGGCTAGTTACATGTCAAGAATGAGGGATGACCGATTAGCCATCCAGAGTGCTGAAAAAGTTCCCTCCGAATGGTGAGAGAAAGCAAGGAAGGTCTCCAACACATTGGGCAGGTCCCCTTTGGTGAACTTTGTAGAGAATCTGGCTATGAGTGGCATAGGATAGGCAGGCATGGAGGGTTGTGCATTACAGGGATAGCCCAAGTCGATGGTGTCCTAAATCTATTTGAATATTTGAGAGTAATAGATGGAGGGCTGACTTTGGAGCCATGATGACCCAGGGTCAAATCCCACTTCTGGCACATACTAGCTGTGTGATGCTAAACATGTCCTTTAAGCTATCGGCATTCCAGGGAACTCTCCAAGGCCTCCCATGGCAGACCTGTTGTTAATCTTCATTGACAAAGGGACATTTTACACCAGGAATTTCCTACACCAGTATGCCAGTATAATCATAGGTCTACAACAATAATCGTAATACTAATAAGGATAATGATAGCTGGAATTATTAGAGTGCTTGCAAAGTACCCTACATCCATGCACTATGTCACCTGATCTAAAGCTGCCAGGAAATGATGATGATGATGGCTAGCATTTATATAGAGCCTGCTAAGTGCCAAGCACTGTGATAAGGACCTTATAATTATTATCTCATTTCATCCTCACAGCAACCCTGGGGGGGGAGGTGCTATCGTTATCACTACTTTACAGATCAGAAAACTGAGGCAAACAGAGATGAGGTGACTTGACAAGAGTCACATGGTTAATAAGTATCTGTTGTTGTGTCTGTTCCTCATTTTTGAAGAGGACCATGACATTGGGGAAATTTGATTGAGGGAGGGCTGTACAAAGTCATCAGCCTCACTTTCTCCTCCAGAGCCATGTGGGTCCAGTGGCCAGATATTCATCAGGATGACTGGAGATAGCCCAGGATGCCATGGGAGACCCTGGCCCTTTTAGGCTAAGGTCTTTTCAAGTTCTCACTTTGAGTGAGGTAACACCCATTCAGTGAGCAGGCCTCTTCAATAAGTGAGTCAAGGGATAGCCCCTTTAATTAGGAAAAAAAAAAAAGGTCCAAGAGGACCTGATGTCTTGGTCCTCTTTGAAAAGGAAGTAGGTGGAAGATTAACCAGGCTACATCACGTAGAGCATTAGTGAAATCTCCCAATTTTATGTCATCTGCATATTTGATAAGCATGACATCCATCTTTTTATTCAAAGAATTAATAAAAACATTAAGCTGCAGAGAGTCACGTGCCCTGGAGCACTTTTAGGTCGAACCATTAGTAACCACTCTTTGATTCTAGCCATTCTACCAGTTCTGAAACAATTCTTTCCTTAGTAATTAGTATATTTCCACAAAAAAGCAAGAAAAAACATTTACTAAATTTAAAAATTCAAGTCAGATTTCACTTTTTGGGGGTGCCCTACTTCAGTTTCATGTATCTTTCATTTTAAAATTATGATAGTCTCAAAAGCTTCAAGTGGCCTAGGCTTCTCTGGACCTTTGAAAGGGCCAGTATAAAACTTCAATATTATGATAAATAATACAATTGTGTAAAAGAGAGAGGCTAGAGGTAGATAAAAGGAGGCTATCGTAGCTGCAGTGATAGAAGTTGGATAACAGGTTGGATGTGTTTTTTATAATCAAGTATTGCTGATCCAATGGAAAAGAAAGAAAGGGAGAGAAAAAGAGAGAGAAAGAAAAAAGGAGGGAGGGAAAGACTGAAATAAAAAAGGAAAGAGGGAAAGAGAAAGAGAAGAAGGAAGGAAGGAAGGAAGGAAGGTAGGAAGGAAGGAAGGAAAGAAGGAAGGAAGGAAGACAGGAAGACAGAAAGAAAGATAGATGGAAAGATAGATGAAAGAAAAAAGAAAGGAAGGAAGGAAGGAAGGAAAGAAAGAAAGAAAGAAAGAAAGAAAGAAAGAAAGAAAGAAAGAAAGAAAGAAAGAAAGAAAGAGAAAGGAAGGAAGGAAGGAAGAAAAGAAATGAAAAGAAAAGAAAGAAAGAAAGAAGAAAGGAATGGAGGAACAAAGGAAGGAAGGAAGGAAGAAGGAGGAAAGAAGAAAAGAAGGGAGAGAGGAAAACAAAGAGACATAGATAAACAGATAGCATGATATCTGATGTCTATATTGTGCTTTAAATTTCACAAAGTCTTTTCTATAAATAATCATATTTGATCATTAGCATAGGCCTGTGAGCTAAGTGCTACAGGTACCATTTCTATTTTGTAGATAAGGAAGCTCAGGGTTAGAGAGGTTGTATGGTGATTCCTATATTTGAATGCAGGTTGTTTCTGATCCCAAGTCCAACTCCACAATATGAAGAGGCAGTTAATGAATCTGTAGTGTTTTGCACATCTTTAGTTGTTAATGATTAAACTCAATTAAATATGTTAATGAATCTGTGATCTCATCTGTGTGAGTATTGGCTCCAATGGCCTACATCCAATCTCATCTCTGCTGGCCCATCCTCTACAGCTATGTTCTCTGCTCTCCCACAACCACCCTGACATGCCAAGGGTCTTCCTCCCATTGTCCCCCCACCCATAGAGCATATATGCAACTATGTTTTCTTAATTTTCTTTTTCATCATTAGCTTTAACAAAATGCGAACATTGTAATATATAAACAAGAAAAAGAAAGATGAGTTGGTACAGTTATAAGAAAAGAACCACTACCTGATTAATAATAGTCACAGAATAGGAACAAGCAGTGAGTAAAGTGAAGCTGTGGATAGTGTTGGACTTAGAGTCAGGAAGACCTGAATTCAAATCCTGTCTAGACACTTACTAGTTCTGTGAATCTTGGCAAGTCACAACTTCTTTCAGCCTCAGTTTCCTTGTCTGTAAAATAAGGATGACACCATCTATTTCACAGGGCTGACATCCCTTACATTCCTCTACAAGGTGCAAAGGCAGTGAGAATACCTAATACTGCCAACTACATGTCCCATACTTTGCTTTGAGAGTACTCACAGAAGACCAAAGTGGAGGGACTGCTGGTGCATGATTTTCTGTTTGTTCATGATTGTACACTCAATGCAGCCTCTGAAACTGAGATGCAACAAAGTATGGATTGATTCTCTGCCTCTTGTGCTAATTTTGGCCTAACAGTTAACATCAAGAAAACACAGGTGCTCCATGAACTACCACCACACCATTCATTTGTGGAACCATTGGTTACAGCAAATGGAAAAGTTTTGAATGCTGTGGACAAGTTGACTCACCTTGGTAGTGTTCTTTCCAGGGATGTACCACACACTGAAACTTGACTCTAGATCAAATGAGATGATGTATGTAAAGCTCTCTCTGCAAACTCTAAAATCCTATGTAAATGAGCTATTCTGATTCTCGATTGAAAATTCAAACTATTAACAACCATATGGAAAAATGCCCCAAATCACTAATAGTTAGGAAAAAATGCAAATTAAAACAACCCTGAGGTTCCACATGACACCCATCACATTGGCAAAGGTGGCAAAAGAGGGCCTTCCCTCTTAATATCGTGAGTAACCCAATGGAACCCACAGCCTGGCTGTTGGTTATCCCTCCTTCTCAACTCATGACCAGCCCATCTTTCCTTGGGTTCACACTTTGTTTCAATGACATCTTTTATACCACTTCTCCTTGCTTGCCATACATCACGGCCTATTCCCACCCATACCAAGACTCTCCACTGCCCTTCTGGAGACTGTCATTTCCTGACTCCCAATCACACTATGGACAAATTAGCTTTGATAAAAACCAAGGCTAGTGGTAAAAAATCCACTTAACATCATCATTTCACTAAGATTTGTTTCTTCACAGAACCACTAACATACCATGCTCATCCCCTTCCCTGGATCACCCTCCTTTCAAGGCCCAGCTCAAGTATCATTTCTTCCATCAAGTCCTCCCTGATGACTCCAGCCTCCATCAACCTGCCAGTCCTCTGTGCTCCTCACAGCACTTAGCATGTGTAATACTGAGCAGTTATGTACTCAGTTAGACACTGCCTGGCACTATGGGCTACTGTTTCATGGGCATTTCGTCTTATCTTCCCAGGAAGATGGTCCCTACCGTCAAGGAGCTTATAATGCTTTAGACCTCTCATTATACCTGTCCTCTCCTCCCAAGTACCTTGTGCAGTATAGGAAACATGAGAAATACTCAGTGATACTCCACAGTTGATTATTCATCATGGCCACACAAGCACTCAATCAGTATGTTTGATAGAAAGAAACTGATGTATTAAGGTTTCCCATCTTACCTAAGAACCATGTCAAACCATGTTAGGGTAATGTGAGAAGCTAGGATTGTTGTTGCTTCCTGAGCCAAACATTATCCATGCACCTGCCTATCAGTGTTGGTGAAACTGATTCCTAGAAGCTAATATCTGCTGAAGTCACTCTTCCTCCACTCAGGTACTGAGCTCTGCTTCTTCCATGGTGTGCAAATCTGTTCTGTCTCAATTCAATGAGTTAAAAAGTATATATCAAGCACTTTCTACTGGCCAACCACTGTGCTAAATGCTAGTAATACAGATACAGACACAAAGTAACCCCTGCCCTCAAGGAGTCTAAATCCAATGGAGGAAACAAAGTCAAAAAGGGAGTGGTAGCTCAAGAGGTTCACTTTGGTCCAGAAAGTTAAAGGGATATTGAGTAGGACCACAGGGGAATAAATTGACACCCACCATCCAGGAACAATGATGGAGTTGATTTGGCGATGGTTCATGTTTCCAGAACTGGAGGGGAAAGAATAGGGTAAGACAGAATGGAGGAGTATATGCACTTCTGTGAGGTTGGTTTTCCTGAAATAACATTGTGATAGAGGCAGTCACTAATCAGGAGAGTGGAAGTTCTTTCAGAATATGTTTTCTGGTGTGGGAAGTGAAAAAATGGTTGGAGAGAAAGAATTCAACAAACACTAGTTCAACACCTAATAATAATTATGACACTTTAATGTCTGCAAAAGACTTTGTATTTATTATCTCATTTGATCCTCACAATATCCTTGGGAGGTAGGTGTTATTATTATCCCCAATTTACAGATGGGGAAACTGAGGTTAAATTACTTGCTTGGAATCACATAGCTGGTAAGTTTTTGAGGCAAGATTTGAATTCAGATCTTCTTAACTCCAAGTCCAACACTACTAACTACACTAGGCTGCCTCTTTGTGGTAGGCACCAGGGATACAGAGGCAAAACAAAGCAATCTCTGCCCTTAAGTAGCTTATATTCAAGTGAAGGGAAAATGACATATACACTTATAAATACATGGCTAACATTTATAGATTTCTTTAAGGTTTGAAAAATACTTTGCAAATACATTTCATTTTATCTTCACAATAATCCTGTGAATTAGGTGCTGTTCTTATGTCCATTTAATAGATGGGGAAACTGAAGCAGAGAGGTTAAGTGACTTGCCCAGGGTAACTTAGCTAGCAATGTCTAACGTTGGATTTGGACGTGGCTCTTGCTGGGCTTCCAGGCCCAGGGCTCTCTGCATTGTACTACCTACATATAAATTAATACAAAGTAATATCTTGGAGGGGCGGGAATATCATTAGCAACTGGGGGGAATCAGGAATGGTGGTCCTTGAGGTGAGCTTACAAAGCATTTGATGAGTGAGACAGTGAATGGTAAATGTTCTGGACATTTCTTGGGAAAGAAGTAGCTACTCCTGACTCTCCAAGAAAGAAAGGATAATAGATGACATTTATATATGCTTTAAAATTTGTAAAGTGTTTAGATATTTTCCCTTTTCCCAGTTCTTAGAGGTAAGTTCTACGTGTATCATTACCCTCCATTTTGTAGAGGAGAAAGCTGAGAGGTAAGAAAACTGAGAGGTTGTGACTTAACTCCCCCACCCCACACCCTCCCACATATACATGTGCCTATGTGTGTATATACATACACACACACAAACTATATATATATATATATATATGTGTGTGTGTATATATATATATATACATATATATACACACACACATATATATATATATACATATGCATTTTGAGAACTATTTCCTAAAATAATATAGGCTGAAATTTGACCAGGATCTTGTATTTAAAGTTTTCACAAAGAAGACAGTGAATCTTCTAATGACTTCAGGTGACCTCTCAAATAACCGATTATTTATTTACTGATCACCTCCAGAACCCCAGTTATTTCATGGAAATTTCATGGACATAGAAAATCATAATATGTGGCTTTCCTGTCCTCTGGGAGCATATAGTCTAGTTGGAAAGATAAAACTCACTCATCTGAGAAAATTAAAGGGTAAAATTTTGCAGAGCTGATTCTGAGGAGGAAAACAGCTCAGAAAAGGGAGACATGAGTGTCAAAGGAAGAGAATCACAAAATCCCAAAGTCTGAAGGGACCCCAGAAACTGTGCAGTTTGACCTAGACCTGAAAAAGAATCATCCTCTCTATAGCCTCCGCAACAAGGGGTTATCCCACCGCTGCTTAGAGAGTTCCCATGATGGGAGACAAACCCCTAAGACAGCCTATTCAACTTCTGGACAGCTTTAATTGTTAGGAAACATCTTCTTATATTGAACTAAAATTGTCCTTCCTTTAATTTCCATCCATTGGTTCTGTCTAGTTCTGCCATCAGGGTACCAGTCAGAAGGGGGTTAACCTTTCTCCCATGTGGCAGTTAATAATGTATTTGAAGATAGTTACCATGTTACCTACCTTCCTCTCTCCTTCCCCAAGACTTCTCTATTGGTTAACCCTCTCCAGCTCCTTTACCTACTGCTTTCACAGAGAGGCAGCCTATGGGCTGGAAAGTCAATTGGATTTTGAGCAAGAGGTCTTGAGTTTAACCTTGCAATGACCACTTGTATGATGATTCTAAACCTCAATTTCTTCATATGTGAAATGATAAAACTGGACTAGAAATCCTCTCCTGCTCAAAAGTAGGCTCCAACTTACCTTTCCAGCCTATTTTACATGATTCCTCTTCATGTATAGCCTTTTGAATCCAACCAAACTGAACTACTGGCTGTTTTTCAAATTTTCCATGCCTTTTTCCACTTCTGTGTACATAGACACAAGCTGTCCCTAATGCCTGAAATGCACTCCATCTTCATCTCCACCCTACAGATTCCCTGACTTCCTTCAATTGACAAATATTTATTAAGCACCTACTACATACCAGGCACTGTGCTAAGCACAGGGAATACAAAATGAAGCCAAAGACAGTCCCTGCTCTCAGGGATCTTACAATCTAATGGAGGAGACGTTATGGAAACAAATATATACAAACAAGCTATCTGCATGGTATATAGGAAATAACAGAGAGAAAGCACTACAATTAAGAAATATTGGGCATGGCTTCCTGTAGAAGGTGTGGTTTTACTTGGGACATAAAGGAAGCCTGGGAAATCAGGAGGTGGAAACGAAGAGGGAGAGCATTCCAGACATGGTTCAGATTAAGCACAAATCTGCTATGTAAAGTCTCCCCTGACCCCATAACTATTAGTTGTCTCTCCTTAAATATTCCAAGACTGGAGTTCTTAACCCTTTCTGTGTCATGGAACCCTTTGGCAGTTGGGTGAAACCTGTAAAAACCCTTGTCAAAATGATTTAAAAAAGCATAAGATGAGGGGGTGGAGCCAAGATAGCAGCTGGAAAGCAGGGACTTGTGTGAGCTCCCCCCCAGTTCCCTCCAAAAACCTATAAAAATGGCTCTGAACAAATTCCAGAGATGCAGAACCCATGGAATAGCAGAGGGAAGCAAGGCTCCAGCCCAGGACAGCCAAGATGGTTGCTGGGTAAGGTCTGTTGTGCATGGAACTGGGAGCGGAGCAGAGCAGAACCCAGCAGAGCAGAACCCAGGGTGGGCTGTGCCCAGACCAATCAGACTGGGAGCCAGGTGGAACAGGCCCTAGGGCCCTGAATCAGTGAGCTGTGGCCATTACCAGACTTCTCAACCCACAAACACCAAAGACAACAGAGAAGGTTAGTGGCAAAGGCTGTGGGAACAGAGTGAAAGGAGTTCATGGTTCGGCCACCATCCCAGGGGCAGCAGAGGTGGTGCAGCTCTGAGGACAGAGCTGCAGCTGCAATTGCTTCTGGCCCCAGGCCCACCTGGAATTAAGTGGTGGATCAGAGCAGGAGTGCAGAGTCTTTTTAAGATCTGAGTCAGGTCCGGGTTGGCGGTTCTTGGGGGAGGAGGAGTGCTGGTGTGGCAGAGCTTGCTGTGCAGAAATAGCTCTGAAAACAACAGCGTAACTGCTCAAGTTTGGAACAAAGTACTCTACTCTACAAACAGTCATACCCCAACGAAAAACTCAAGAGTCAAGTAGTTGGCTGGGAACATGGCCAGGCAGCAAAAACGCACTCAGAATCAGACTCAGACTTTGGAATCTTTCTTTGGTGACAAAGAAGACCAAAACATACAGCAAGAAGAAGTCAACAAAGTCAAAGAGCCTACATCAAAAGCCTCCAAGAAAAACATGAACTGGTCTCAGGCCATGGAAGAGTTCAAAAAGGATTTGGAAAAACAAGTTAGAGAAGTAGAGGAAAAACTGGGAAGAGAAATGAGAGTGATGCAAGAAAACCATGAAAAACAAGTCAATGACTTGCTAAAGGACACCCAAAAAATACTGAAGAAAATAACACCTTAAAAATAGACTAACTCAAATGGCAAAAGAGCTCCAAAAAGCCAACGAGGAGAAGAATGCCTTGAAAGGCAGAATTAGCCAAATGGAAAAGGAGGTCCAAAAGTCCACTGAAGAAAATACTACCTTAAAAATTAGACTAGAGCAAGTGGAAGCTAGTGACTTTATGAGAAATCAAGATATTATAAAACGGAACCAAAGTAATGAAAAAAATGGAAGACAACATGAAATATCTTGTTGGAAAAACCACTGACCTGGAAAATAGATCCAGGAGAGATAATTTAAAAATTATTGGACTACCTAAAAGCCATGATCAAAAAAAGAGCCTAGATATCATATTTCAAGAAATTGTCAAGGAGAACTGCCCTCATATTCTAGAGCCAGAGGGTAAAATAGAAATTGAAAGAATCCACCAATCGCCTCCTGAAAAAGATCCCAAAAAGAAAACTCCTAGGAATATTGTCGCCAAATGCCAGAGCTCCCAGATCAAGGAGAAAATACTACAAGCAGCCAAAAAGAAACAATTTGATTATTGTGGAAACACAATCAGGATAACACAAGATCTAGCAGCTTCTACATTAAGGGATTGAAGGGCTTGGAATATGATATTCCAGAGGTCAATGGAATCACCTGCCCAGCAAAACTGAGTGTCACACTCCAAGGCAAAATATGGATTTTCAATAAAATAGAGGACTTTCAGGCTTTCTCAGTGAAAATAACAGAGCTGAATAGAAAATTTGACTTCCAAACACAAGAATCAAGAGAAGCATGAAAAGGCAATCAAGAAAGAGAAATCATAAGGGACTTACTAAAGTTGAACTGTTTTGTTTACATTCCTACATGGAAAGATGATGTGTATAATTCGTGAGACCTCAGTATTAGGGTAGCTGAAGTGAATGTATACATATATACATATATACATATATATATATACACAGAGGGCACAGAGTGAGTTGAATATGAAGGGATGATATCTAAAAAAATCAAATTAAGGGATGAGAAAGGAATATATTGAGAGAGGGAGAAAGGGAGATACAGAATGGGGTAAATTATCTTGCATAAAAGTGGCAAGAAAAAGCACTTCCTTGGGAGGGAAGAGGGGGCAAGTGAGGGGGAATGAGTGAATCTTGCTCTCATTGAATTTGACCTGAGGAGGGGATAACATACACACTCAATTCGGTAGCTTACCCCACAGGAAAGAAGGAGGAAGGAGATAAAAAAGGGGGGACGATAGAAGGGAGGGAAGATAGGGGGAGGAGGTAATCAAAAGCAAACACTTTTGAAAAGGGACAGGGTAAAGGGAGAAAACTGGATAAAGGGGGATAGGATAGGAAGGAGCAAAATATAGTTAGTCTTTCACAACACGAGTATTGTGGAAGAGTTTTGCATAATGATACACATGTGGCCTATGTTGAATTGCTTGCCTTATTAGGGAGGGTGGGTGGGGAGGGAAGAGGGGAGAGAATTTGGAACTCAAAATTTTAAAAACAGATGTTCAAAAACAAAACAAAAAAAAAGTTTTTGCATGCAACTAGGAAATAAGATATACAGGCAATGGGGCATAAACATCTATCTTGCCCTACAAAAAAGTAAGGGAAAAGGGGATGGGGGTGGGGAGTGGGGTGACAGAAGGGAGGGTTGACTGGTGAAAGGGTCAATCAGAATATATGCCATCTTGGAGTGAGGGGAGGGTAGGAATGGGGAGAAAATTCGCAATTCAAACTCTTGTGAAAATTAGTGCTGAAAATTAAAAATATTAAATAAATAAATAATGATTTAAAAAAATAAAAAGCGTAAGATGAAATTCTTAGGACTACCAAAGAAATCAATTATATTGAAATACAATTATCAAAATTTAAAAAGAAAAGTTCATGGATCCTAGGTTAAGAATCACTTTTTCTCTTTGTCTCTACTGCTTATCCATATTTGTCTATATGTCACAGCCTCTTCATTAGGATGTAATCTCCAGTGGGGTGGGGGTGGGGGCAGGAACTGCTTTATTTCTATCTTTGCGTCCCTGGTCCCTAACACAGTGCCTTGTACTTAGTAACATTTAATATGAAATAGGAATGTCCCATATCCCCCAACCCCAACAAGATATTCTATGTCAGATACCTTTATCAGGTAAGAATGCCTCTTGGATTGTGTAACAGATTTCTTAACTGAGAAAGGTATCACATCATAGAAGGTCTTGTTAGTTGCATTAATCAGGTATGAGATACCTTTATTATAAATATTAGTTGAATTGAATTTAAAATACACCCTGTCCATGACATTCCTTTCATGTGTCTGTCAATCAACAAACACAAGCATTTATTTAAAATGTGCTAATAACCCACTTAAAAGGAAATTACTGTATTGTATTATTGTAGTGTATCATATTATATTACTGTGTTGTATTACTGAACTGCATTATATAATATTCTATTGTATTATATACTGTGCCACATTATTTTTCATTGTGAATGAATGTGTCACTTAATTCTTTCCTGGTCAGACCATACCTATAGTAATGTACTTCATTTGAGTGCCACATTTTAGGAAAGAAATTAATAAGTGAATGTATCCAGAAGAGGGCAACCAGGATAATAAAGGACCTCAAGATAATGGTATATGAGGATTGATTGAAGACACTGGGAATATTTAGTCTGTGGGAAGAAGAGAAGACTTGGGTAGGACAGACTTCCAGGGCTGTGGCATACTTTTGTAGTGATCCTCAGTTATCTGCTCTCATTTCCATCACTTGTACACATCCTTTTCCAACTTGATTTGGGTAATCAGCACCCTGGACAGCAAGATTATATCCTTTAGTGACTTTTACCTTTCCTTTGTCATTGGATACAATTGAGACATCATTGCCAGAATTGCCTCATTGAGAGGTATCTATCCCTCTAGGTCCAGCCTCCCCTTTTTCATGGAAGCAAAGACTTAGATTTATAATGGGAAAAGAACTTAAGAGACCTTGGAGGTTATCTAATGCAAATGCCTCTGCCTCATCTTATAGAAAAGGAAACACACCAGAAAAGGTGGAGACTTGGCCAAGGTCACAATAGTAGAGAAAGTGAAGTCTTCTGTCTCCAAATCCAGTTCTCTTTCCCTGTTGCTTGTTGCTTCTGTGGAGTCTTGGGCCAGTTGATCTTGCCTGCCCTTGCTTTAAACTCTGAAAACTGATTTCCTAAAGCAAGAGTCCAGCAAGCTACCACCTGAGGGCCAAATCCAACCTAAAGAGTACTAAATAAAAAAAGAATACTGTATCATTCTTAGCTTACTAGCTGTACAAAAACAGGCTGAAGGCTAGATTTGGCCCTGGGATCATAGTTGGTCAACCCCTCCTCTACAGTACAGCTCATGTACCAGACTATGCTCTATTTTCCCCTCCTTTTCTGGTTCAGACTTGTGATAAGATGACCCCTTCATTATCAGGAGATGGCACATGTCATTTTCACGATCTCATAAGCTCCTCATCATTTTCATTTTCCCAAGCAGTTTCTTTGTTTTGATCTGGTAAAAAATAGTAGTTACCTTTGACACTTTCTCCATCTTCTGAAAAATCAAAGTATTAGCAAGACAAGTCAAGAATTGACCAATTGCTCTGCTTTCAGAAGACAGAATTTCAGAAGCCATTTGGATAGTTGAAGTACCCCAATTATCATAACCATATTCTTCTTCCATGCCAAATTTGTGATTTAAATCAAGAACTCATCATGCATCTGGTTCCTCCTGGTGGCCTGTAGTATACTCCTGTCAGTATATCATTTCACTTTTCCCCCTTTTTCATTCCCCTAATACTTTTGCCATCAGATTAGTAAATTTTCACATAGGAGGGTACTTTTTTAAATTCGTAATGCGATCCCTTTCCTGTTCTTTCTATTCTGTTACTCCAGAATAAGATATGTATCTTCCAGTTGTCACTTTCTAGCCATAAATTGCATCCCATCTCAGTTGTAACTACCAGATCATATTTACCACCTTAAATTAAGAGCTCTAGACCACTTTGATTATTATGTATAACCCAGATATTGGTGGATAAATATTTGGTCCCATGAGTACAATCTCTTCCTCCTTTCTCTGTAATTTTCTCTGAATTACTGAGTATTTCTATGGCTACTACTCTAGCTCAGATCTTCATTAACTCCAGCAATTGTTTCAAGGCTCCTTGTGGAAGCACAATTTATTCCCACAGGATTCACCTAAGAAGTAGTCCTTAGATTTGACAAGGCTAAGGAGGCTCTCCATCATGTTCTGAATGTGAGCACAGAAACAAAGTCAACTTTCTAATTTTTCATGTCAGCTTATAGAGAGAGTGCTGGACCTGGAGACAGGAAGAACTGAGCTCAGAGCCTGGCTCTGACATTGAATAGCTGGGCAAGTCCCTTAACCTCTGTTTTCCTTAAATTCCTCATCTGTAAAATGAACATGATAATAATACTTGCCTTCCAGGGATATTGTGAGGGTAAAGTGAAATAATATTTGGAAAGTGTTTGTTTGTAAAACACTTTCATCTATGTAAAATACTTTACAATCTGAAAGTGTTGTATAGATGTAAGTTGTCATCATCATCACCATCATCATCATTAAACCATATCTGTATCTCACAAAAGGATGTCCCTACCACTACGTCAAATCTCTTCTTCCTGAGGCCAGTAACTTGGTGGGATCTATAACTCCCACTCATAAAGCTACAACCATAATTCAGACCCTTCTCACCTGTTGCCTCAATTGCTGCCTTCTAGCCTTTCTCCCAATCTCATCTTGCCCTGCTCCAATCCATCCTCCACTCAGCTCCCAGGTAGAGGTCTGACCAGGTCACCCCATGGCTCAGTGACCTCCAGTGGCTTCCTATCACCTTGAAGACCAAACATAGAGTCCTCTCTTTAGCATTCAAAGCTCTTCATAACTTAGGGCCAGGGGTGGGGAATGTGAAGTTTGGATTCAAACAAAGAGCCACACTTGAGGACCTAGAGAGCCATATGTGAATTTGAGGGCACAGGTTCCCCACCCCTGACTACTTTTCCAGACTTTTTACATGTCATTCCCTCTACCACAAAAATAATAATCTCTAACCCTTTAAGGTTTGCAGAATGCTTACATGTGTTACATCCTTTCGTCCTCAGAAACACCCTATGAGGCAGGAGCTATTATTCTCCATTTTACAGATAAGGAAGCTGAAACCTGGGAGGTAAGGAACTTGCCCAGGGTCACACAGCTAGTAAGTGTCTGAGGCTGGATTTGAACTCAAGTCTTCCTGACTCCAGGTTCAACACTCTACGGTTTTGCCACTGATACTGACCTGATTGCAGCTTCCCGAATACCACAAGTATCTCCCATCTCCATGCTTTGGCACTGGCTTGTCCCTGGATTCTGAAACATACTGCCCCCTCATCTCTACCTCTTGGCTTCCCTGACCTTTAAGCCTTGACCAACTTCTGCAGAAGGTCATTCCCAGTCCCCTAGCTACTTATGCCGTCCATCTACTCTGCATAGACCTTGACTCTACCCAGTTATTTACATATCGTTTCCCCCATTCTAAGGAAAGTTCTTTGAAGGCATGGATTGTTTTCGCTTTTGTTTTTCTTTTTATATCTTCAGTGCTTAGCACAGTGCCTGTTAAGCCCTTAAAAATGCTTTTCAACTGACTGACCTCTCCCCACCTTATCTTACTATGCACCATAAGAAATTATTTCCTTCTCAGAAGACCCTCACCCAGGCTTTCTAAGATATTCATCTCTCTATCCCATTCTTCCTCAAAGCAAATGTCAGAATCTTCATGTTCCTGACTGACTTTGTACATTTCAAATTTTTGTTTTTCATCTCCTTTTTCGGGGCTGGGAAGTGTTTCTTCCTCAAGCAGAGAAGGAATCTTCCAGTTCTTTTTATCACCTCCAGTAAAAAGAAGTCCATATTCCACTCCATGCATTTGTGCTTACCTTCAAACATACAATAAACTCTGAAATTCACTAAAACATTCCCCTTCCCCTTCATAATCTACTGAAATGAAGATGGTCTGTTATTACTGACTCTCCCTAGTCATGTCTATTTCCTCCTGCCGAATAGCTACCTATTCTCTTCTCCTCGGGTTCTCCAGCCAAATCTCAAAATCCTCAGCTCTTAGAGAATGCTCCATTTTCTACTTCCTTTTCTAATGTTCTCTGAGTGAATAATCAATAATCATAAAGGGGAGTGAAGGGCAGGGAAATGTTCTAATATCCCCAGTGCTAACTATGCCCTTATTTAGGAGATACCTTTCCCTCCCAAAATACCAAGTTCACTCACCACCTCCAGTCGTCCTCTCCAACGCTTGCCTGTTTTCTCTGCCACTGCACAAGACTGACGAGAAGAAGAAGTGTGTCATGGTGTGTTTTGGTGTGTCGTGCCTGTCACTCAGCAGTCCCAGGTTACAGCTGTTACTGACTATCTGACCTTGGGCCAAATGGGTCCTCCTCCCACCAGGATCAGTCCTTCTCTGGCCATACGAAATTAGTGCTTTCTATCTCCATGGGGTAAAGGGAATAACTTTAACTTCCATTTCAACTCCTTGCTTTCCCTTTAGAGAGAAGAAAGGTAACTTACTTGTGTTTCAAAAGTGGAGGAATGTTCTGTATCTATCTTCACTGTATCATGCCATCAAGCTAAAAATAGATGTTAATTAGCAAGGTTATTTCTAACTTACATTGTTAAAGAGAAAACAGTAATGAAATGCATAAAGAGTAACAAATTACCCAAGGATGAAGCCAAACCTTAGTTGAAGAGTTCCATTTCATAGATATCGGATCTACTAAATAGTCTTTTTTCCCCTTCAAAATCATATATTCATTATCCAAATTTCCTATCCTCAATGTGATAATATAGTGTGATGTGGCATGCCCTAACAGGACAGGAATTGACTTTTGGAGCCTAGATGCTACACAGACCGTGCTGATCGGAGAGCAAATATCTCACTCTATTAACTGTTGTCTCTGAACCAACAGATTACATGGTTTACTGACTAGCTGAATAACTCTTAGACTGTTTGCTCATGTCTATTTACACATATTCCACAGAAATATATTAGCAACGAGAGAACAGCTGTAAAAATTATATATATATATATATATATATATATATATATATATATGATATATGTATATGACTGCATAAGTCTGTGTGTGTGCATATATGTGTGTGTATGTGTGTGCTTTCTGGAGAGAGAGAGAGAGAGAAAGAGAGAGAGAGAGAGAGAACATTTTCCCATGACAAAGGCAGAGAGAGAAAAAAATCATAGACGCACATTTCCATGTAGGTGTGGAAATGAAGTGTGAATTTCATATACCTACCTAGACAGAAGTCAAGAAAGTAGATTCATAGAAAGTCTTGAAAGCTCCTGTGTCTTCTCTAGGGATATTGCTGCTCTTTCTCCTTTTATCTACTTCATTTCAGATTTGTATTGAAGCTTAAGGACATTTACCAGACACTTGAATTTTTCGATACTAGCAACTCACTGTGTAATACCCACTAAATAGCCCCAGATTCAACAAACGTTCCCTGGTTTGCATTTTCATTTAAGCCATGAAAGGAATATATCAACAAGTTAAAGCCAACTTTGAAACACAACTCTCCACTTCATAGACATTTGCTAACTGTATGATTCTGGGCAAGTCATTTACCCTCTCTCAGACTCAGTTTCCTCATCTGTAAAACGAGGATCACAATAGGCTTCTACTCCACTGTGTTTGGGGGAGGCTTAACTAAGGTATGTAAAGTGCTTTGCAAAACTCAAAGCATGATAACTCAATTGGTGCCATATGCTCGTAATCCCTGCTACTGGGGAGGCTGAAGCTAGTGGAATGCTCAGGAGTTCTGAGCTGTGGTAGGCCTAAAACTGATCATATCCACTGACATCATTAAAGTGAGAACCCAGGAGAAGGAGACTACCAGGCTGCCTAAGGAAAGGTGAACTGGCTCAGGTGGGAGACAGAACAGGTCAAAGGTTCCATGCCAATTAGCTATGGGATTGTCCATGGCCACTGCATATTTATCCTGAGCTAGATATGGAGATGCAAGTCTCAAAAAAAACCACCTTAAAATGCTATCCACCGTGAGTTAGAGTAATCTGTTGCTATGGAAAACAACTAGGGCAGTGGGGTATACAGTGACAAAAGTAAAATATCCTCCGCCCACAAGAAACTTGTCTTCTAATAGGGAGCTTTCAAATGGAAGGGAATTCAGAGGAAGCTGGAGTGGAGATTGGCAACACATAGGTAGAAAACACTCAAGAACTAACAAGACAACTGAAGGTGACCAATCAAGATCTCTTTGTTAAGCTCAACAGGAACCTAACATTGGAGTTCGCCTCTTGATATCCCCTTAGAATTTAGCATGATTGCTGGTTTTGATCCTCCTCCTTCTATCCTCTGGTCATTTAGCTCCAGGTCTTGCATGGCTTGGCTGCCATGACAGTTTTCCCCTTGTACCTACACAGAAAAGACCACGTGGTTTGACAGGTAGAGAGCTGCCCTTGGAACCAGGAAGAAGTGGAGTCAAGTCCTGACTGTGACACATAATGACTGTGCGACCAAGGGCAAGTCACTTACCCATTCAGTGCTCTTGGAAAGTCTTTGAGGCTATAACTTGCAAAGATGCAAACCAGTGCTGGTGGAAGCAATTTTTCCTCTGGGAATTTGCTATAACAATGAAATTGCAGGTCTAGTCCAAACCTCAGAATCATAGATTTAGAGCTAGAAAGGGCCATAGAGTCCAATTATTTCATTTCAGAGATGAGGAAACTAAGGTATAGAAAAGTAACATGATTTACCAGGGTTACCAGGGTCATGTACTAGTAATGTCTGAGGCAGGAATCAGTCTCAGGTCTTTTGACTCTAAGTCCAGTGTTCTATCCACTCTACCACTTATCTATCATTTCAGTTCCCCAAACCAAGAAGTTGCCCATCATTATGATAGGATCTGCTAAGACAGAGTCCAAGGCAAGTCCTTAACTTACAAGAAGCTGTTCTCAAGGGAACTGGCAGCCCAAGTAAGTAACTTCCAGCCATAGCCAGTAGATCTTCAGGACCCAAATGCTATAATTTGACAGGATTTAAACTATCAGTGGCAAAGACCAACAGGGTAGCTACTTGGCATAATAATATACATGACTTCAGGCCTAGCTAGTTATTTCTATAGATGAAACTACTAGATCTTAAAAGGTTCCTTCTAAGACTGGGGTTTTTTTCCCTGAGGTTTTGTGTGTTTTTTGTTTCTGTTTTGTTCAACTAGGGATTTTTTTAACCTCCACTTGGATTCCATGCACATTATTTCCAGGATGCTCTCAGTAGCCAAGAGAGTTACTCATGTAATCTCCAGGAAAGAGATTCTAGCAGCTAAGACAGCAGCAAGGGCTTGATGCCATTGCTTGGAAAGGAACCACCACTCCCACCGTAGCATAGTTAACCTGCTAGAATTTAGAGAACCTCCAGGTCAGCAGAAAACAAAATCTACAACAAATAAGATGCTTGAATTTGCCTTTTACAGCCAGTTATTTACATTCTAAGCTACTACAGACAGTAACCAGATGTAATATCAATTAAGTTGGGTGTCTTTGATTGAGTCTTATTAGTTGCAAAGTCCCAGGCCCAAACCCCCCATCTACTAAGTGCTTAAGCCTATGTGGGTGTGAAGCCCTCAGAGTCCTAAGGGGAGTTGCTAAGACCAGCGCCAGTAGTAGGAGCCTAAGTTCTGGTCACTCAGATGACATTTGATGACAGCTAAAGAGTGTATAAAAAGAGAGAACAAAGCTATTTGCGAGGGCTCTCACTCTTGGTGGAGTGCTGATGGGGAGACTCTGGGCAGCTGTAGTCAAGAGTCCTCCAGCTTGTAAACCTGGATGTTCAGACTTTGTTAAACTCTGGTAGCTATGCATTGAGATTTGAATCAGACAAGGTCTGTCTGCTGACGTTTGTAATTTGTTTGTATTTGCTCTGAAGTTCAGGATGCTGGCTTTTTCCCCTGAACTAAGTGAATGATATTTGTATGTTCGATTAAATTGAGATTGTTAACCCCTTAACGCTACTTTGCTTTGTAAAGAAGATCAAAAGAATCTGTGTTGGCAGCTTTCTGTGTGCTGGTTGTTGGTGGGTCTTGCACCCCTTCAGCAGCCACTAGCAGATTGTTGCAACACTGGACTCCTGGTCTCAGAAGTGCAAATGAGTTGCCTTTACCCCAACCACTTCCTAGTTACCTACACAAGTGATATAATGGTCTAGGATTTTCATAGCTACCCAATACCTCCCATAACCAGGACTCCATGAACTGATTCAATAACAAGTTATAAGAAAGGAAGAGAAACCTGCTAAGACTTATATCAAGTGATGCAAAGTGAAGTGAGCAGAACCATCTACACAAAACAATCTACACAGTAATATTGTAATGATAATCAACTGCAAAAGACATAGTAACTCTGATCAATATAATGATGCATCACAACTCCGAGGGGCTCATGACCTAAAAATCTTATCTATCTCTAGATGAGAACTGATGGTCTCAGACTGCAGATTAAAGCATATTTTTATTTCCTTTCTTTATTTTCCTTGCTGTTTGGAGGTGGGAGAGAACATGGCTAATGCAGAAATGTTTTGCTTGACTTCCTGTGTATAAAAGGTATTGCATTTCTTGCCTTTTTGATGGATTGGGGAGCGGAGGAGAAAGGGAGAGAATTTGGAACCAAAAAATAAAAATTAAATTTAAAAATTAAATAAAAATATTATTCTGAGAAGGGGTCCATAAGCTTCAATATACTACCAAAAGGGCCCATGACACAGCTAAGGTTAAGAACCCCTCCTATAGGGATAAAGAGGCAATAAAAGTTTGGGAGCATATGTATATACCCATAATTTACTTTGCCATTTCCGCAAAATTTTTGTAAGAATGATCTACACAGAATATTGAGGAAGGAACAAGAAGGCTTCTGTAAACTGCCTTTTCACAGCTGCAAATTAACCAAAAGGTGCTGAGAATACAAGATCTTGCTTTGTTTATTTTTAATTGATGATTTTTTTAAAAGCACTTGATCCAGTAGAGTAAAATGCTGCCTTAAAAAGTCCTTCCAATAAAGTGATTCCCACGCTTATGTCAAAATCACATGCCATTCCTTGAAAGATATATTAGAAAACTTTCATTACTCTCTGATTATTAATATAATCACAGCATGAAATAAGGAGATATATGTTCTCCAAAGGTGTCAGCCAATGCCATTGAGACCATCCAGTGCAGAGGCCAAATAAAAGAATGATTCTTCCAGACAAGTCCTCCAAAAACTTCTATTTGTAGATGATATTCTGTCGTTTGCAGCATACTCCCCAAATACTGCAAAGCCTTTTCAGTCAAGTCTATAATTACTCAAAAGAGTTTGACCCAACTACCCACATTGAAAAAACCAAGTGGATAAAAAATGCCTGTTGTCCAGACCATGGTATATGACTGAATGAACAACCGATACAGTTGATACACAAAAATCTATACCCTGGACAAACACTGTGAAGAGACAATGAATTTGGGTCCAGAATTAAAGAGGAAATACAGGTTGCCTCCCTGCCCACCAATTAGTGGAATCCTCACAGGAAACTTATGGGAAGACATGTACAATTGGCATCTTAAATAAGAAGTCATGGACAAATTTCAGTCTGCATCATTAGAGCCCCCACATCGGTGAGATGACAAATGCATAAAGTGTCAGAGTGCCCAAAGCTACTAGATGGCACAATGGGTAGAGCTCTAGGCTTGGAGTCAGGAAGACCTAAGTTCAGATCCTGACTTAATCACTTATTATCTGTGTTACCTGGCCAAGTCATATAACCTCTCCCACCTTCAGCCTTCTCGTCCATGAAATAATACTGGCACCTACACCATGAGTTTGTCATGAAAACTAAACCATTGTATAAATATTAACCATTATTACTTATCACACAGGTTGTTGTGAATTTAACAGATTATGTTGAATATTTTGCAAACTTTAAAGGCCTATATCAATGACAGTTATTACTATCATCATCATCATCGTTATCATCACCTTTTTCCATTTTTTGGCAGCTTGAAGAAAGCTCTTATGTCCTCCTGAAGCCTTTTAACCCACTAGCCAATCATCTCTAATTTCTTCAATTGATTCTTTTCTGGAAGAATCTTTGAGGCCCTTTACCATTTGTTCACCTACCCTCTTATGTTTTCCAATCAGAAATCAGACCTAACACTTTAGATGTGGTCTGAGAAGAACAAGATACACTAGGAATATCACCTCCACAGTAAATTGGCAAATAAGCATTTATTAAATACCTACTATGTGCCAGGCACTGCTCTGAGTCATATCACATTTCAATTCACATTGAATTCATTTCATTCTTATTGAAACTCCAGGTATTTCCAAATGAACTTCTGGCCAGCCATGCCTCCCCTGAATGCCATTTTCAGAGACCACCTTCTAAATCAGGTAGTCACTTTTTCAGAACCCTTACCTTCAATGGCAAGCAGTAATGGAAACATCACCAATGTCCCAAAGGTCTTTGGTTTCTTGTCCAAAATATCATAATCCTTAGCAATGCTTGCCAGGTTCCTTCTGCCAGCATCACTTGCACCCATATGAATAACTGAAAGTAGACATCAATCATTAGACTTGACAAGCTTTGGAATGGTCTCAGTAGCATGCAGAGGCCTGGACATGGAGTTCAGGATAACACAAAACTTCTCTACTGTCATTGTCAACTCCTTGGGAAACAATGGCCCTAGTGGTGGCCCCCCAAACTTCCTAACTCTTTGTCATGCTTCCTACTTGGTGTATCAGTCAGCTGAGACTTTAACTTATCTATATCAGGACTATGGCTTCTAAACAGAGGAGGGTTTTTACCAATGTGTGTCTGATTGTCTTCCTATCTCTAACATCATAGGAATATATATATATAAACACATACACACATATGTATGCATAGATGTGTGTATGCCCATATATGTACGAACATATACATAAATATGAAATAAATATAATATTTAATAATAATAATAGCTTATGTTAAATATATGTTATATGATATGTTATAACATGATCATGTATATGTATCATATATTATAATATGTCTATTTATATGATGTATATTATTATACATGTGCAAAAATATGTAATAAATTTAATATATTTAAGTAAGAATTAAATATACATAAATACAATATAAATATAGGGCATTTTGGTGGGGAAGCACTGACAGAAAGAGGAATCAGGAAAGGCTTCATGTAAAAGGTCCAGGCTTTCAACTGACCTTTGAAGAAATCTAGAAATTCTAAGGAGCAGAGATGAAGAAGAAGTACATTCCAGTTATGGGGGAGGGCCCATGTGAAGGCACAGGGATAGAGATGCAGAATTGTATGTAAGGAATGATTAAAAAGGCTAATTTGACCAGACCACTGAGGTCATCAATGGAACTAATGTATAATAAGGTTGGAAAAGTAGGCTGTAGCCAGACTATGAAGAACTTAAATGCCAGAGTTTTTATGTGATCATTGAAGTAATGAGGAAACACTGGACTTTATTGAGTAGGGGTTGGGCATGGAGGAGGGGAGGTGACATAGTCCTAAACAAGTTGGGAATGCTTAAGGCCCAACTTAACTAAATTCAGAGAGGTTCATTACCAGCTTGGCCACAGGAGGACATATTTTTGTCCACAACAATTGTCAAAGACCACCTAACAAGCCATGGAAGGTCTATAATTAATGTCAGTGAGCAACATGAGCACCAAAAAAAATCATAATTTTTTCAAGTATTAATGTTTGGTCTGTGTATTTCAAGTCATCTCCAAAGCTCCCAATTGTGCCCACAGCCAGGCTCCCTGCACCCATGAATGAGGAACTTCCCAAGGAAATTATAATGAGATTCTATTTCATTAGGTTCCATAGCAAGTCTTCTTCGACATGACCGTTGATATGTTGAAACCAGATTTTTTTTCAAGACTTGGCTTTCTCCTATCCACCCTTCCCCCTAGGCTGAAAGTACAGCAGCCATTAGACCAGTGTGCTACTTCTTAGGTAGTCTGGTACCCCACCTACCCACCCCTGCCACTCTTGAGGGTTCTTCATATTGATGCCAAACTTTATGTGGACACCCAATCATCTGTAGCCCTACTGCAGCTCAGAACTCTCAAAATCAGAGGTTCCACCACCCTTAACCTCCTCAGTAGCAGAGGAATACCAACATACCCAGTGAAACCTGAATGTTTAATCCTTTAAATGCATACAACAATGATATTCTTGAAGGTTCCTGGTCATTTGCATCAGATATGCCTAAGCTATTTTTTTTAAAATAGCAAGTCTGCATTCAAGGCCCTTGGTGTAAATGAATCTTAAGGGCCTCATTGAATTTCCAGTCTCTATAAATGACTACAGACCACCAGCTCAAATATGGCAATACATGTTTTTAAATAAGGAAGAATGGGAATATTTTCAAATGGTATCAAATATATACCAATTGTAGCATCTAGACCTAGCCAAATCAATCTTATAAATTAATACAAAGATTTATTAGACTGCTTTGTTGTTGGTTTTTTCAATCAGTGTAATGAAAAGTGCTAGATCATTCCCACTAAGGGGCACCAGCAGCTGTAGGCTCATGAAGACAAAATTTAGTTCTAGTGGGAGCCTAGCCCCTAACAAGAGAGATCAGCCTCTTTTTTGTTGTCTCTGGCTCTTTATGACCCACTCTGGAGTCCCAGGGAAAATTATTTAAAACTTAAGTATGGTTCATGTCTAGGGTCTCCCCAAATGGGATCAATAGTGTACTTTCTCAGGTAAATCAGTATAGGACAGCTATTTATTTCTTCCACACAAAGGAGATGCTTAAAACACAAAAGACTCATGATCATGCATTGACAAAGACTTATATGATACAATAACACATAACTCCTTTTATACTCTTTAGGGAAAGGTTGATTCTTAAAGCATGAAAATCTGAAACATGTTGTGATAATGGTAAACAGATATCTTCAGCTTTATCTTTGCTCTGCATTTTCTGATCATCTCCCTCAAGGTCTGTGTCTTCTGCCTTGGAAATGACTTGGATATCCTTCTTGCTCTTATCATCTTCTATTCTTAGAAATGTGTTGTAAAAAAAACTCTTCTTGCTTCTAGTCATCACCAACTGGGAAACCCAAAAATTTACAAACTCCCAAGATGAGTATCAAGTTAAAAAAAATTCTACTCTCATGAAAGCTTTTTGGTCCTCTGATCTCAGAGGAGCAAAGCCAAAGAGGTTATCATGGCCTTTAGAACCAATCCAATGTGTTCACTGAATATGTGATCAGTCACCAATGCAATGTGTTCATTGAATATGTGAGCAGCCACCAATCCAATGCATTCAATGCATATGTGAGTAGCTGCCCATAGCTGCTAGATGTTGAAAGGGGGTGGGGAGGAAGGAGTAAGAGGGATTTAAACCCCACCTTGAACACTTAACAACCTGTGTGACCTTAAGTTATTTCAACACCTTGGGCCTCAGTTTCTTTACTTGTAAAATGAGAGTGTTAGGCTAAATCATGTTTATACTTACCACCTCTCAAGGCATCCCATTTCACTCTGAGATAGCTGTAGCTATAAAGGAATTTTTTTTGTCTTTTGTTTTTCCTGATGTCAAGCCTAAAATTTCCTCTTTGAAATGCCTATGCATTGTTCCAGTTCTTCCCACTGAGGCAAAACAGAACAAATCTTCTCCCATGGTAACCACCTTCTCTTCTACATGACAGCATTGGAGACAGCTATCATGTCCCCTCTGAATTTCAACATCCCCAATTCTCTCATCTGTCTCTACTATGACATGTTCTTGAGGCCTCGTTGGGTTTTTCTGGAAGATTTTCGACTGATTTGCATTAAATTGTCTTTGGCTTTGGGAGCCAAGTGAATGCAGCTTTGTAATAAGTGACCTAGCCTTGTGATTCAATGGAAAGTCACTGGTTATGGAGTCAGAAAACCTGACTTCTAATCCAGGTTCTGCTACTTCCCACTACTGTAACCTACCCAAATCACTTCTTTCATTGGACTTCAGTTTGCTTATCCATAAAATGAGGAGATTGGATGATCTGGCCTTTCAGAGCCCTTGGAGCTCCAAATTATGAATCTGTAAAGAAGACAGATAGTTGAACTACATAACCATGTTTCTATCCCTTCTGCAGGGCTAATTTGCTTGATACAGGTTTTGCATGCTTTCTCTTTCATTAGAATAGGTGTTCCTGGAGGACAGATACCATGCTTTAGCCTTTCTCTCTAACCCCAGCACTTAGCACAATCCCTAGCTAGCACATAGTAAACACTTCATTGGGGTTTGCTGATGAATTGATAATTGCCATTAAAAATGGTAATGCCACTCTTATTCAGCAGAAGTAGCCTACGGAATGGAAATCCTGGTGCATTTCAACTGAAAATGACAATGATGTCCAAGGCTCCTCTGCAATTGGGCTAGTTGCTCATGAACAACTTTGAAAAGTAGAGACTGGGACTAATTACTTTCTCCCTCTTCTGTAAATCTGCAGCCAGAGAGGGTCATTTTCTGGAGCGTGGTTTGGTTGCCACAGCAACCAAACAGACTTTAAGCGTTTTGAAACAAACAATAAGATATACCTGATCAAGCCAATTGTAATGTGAACTAAGCTGCTGTTATGATATTAGTTGCACTATCAGCAAATTAGCAACTGAGCAGAGGAAAAAGAAAACAAAACACCCGTTTGTGGAAACCCCTTGGAATGTGCCATCTTCAACTACATGTCATTTCCCCAGGGCAAGCGGTCACTGAAAGCAGAAAAACACAGGATGAGAAAATACCTACCTCTCCCAGTCCAGCTCATTCTATTAGTCTGAAAATTTAAATTCCTCACAAGCATATCATGCTATGGTTTCTGATTTTGTTTTGTTTTTAATTAGCTTCTGATCAGTAAATGATCAGATTTGAGTGCTCTCACTGAATTTCAGGAAAATCTTAACAGCTGAAACATATAGTGCTTGAAGGTTTGAAAAGGTTTTTACATACATCGTCTTCTTTGATCTTGACAGTAACCTTGAGAGTTAGGTATTTTCATTATCCTCACTTTGTAGATGAAGATGAGGCTCAGAGAAATTAATCTACTTGTCCAGGGTCACACAGCCAATGATGGAGGTGAAATTTGAACCTTGGTCCTTCTGGCTACAAGTCCAGCACTCTAGCTACTGGGCCAGACCAGAGTCTTTCCACAGATACCTATAATCACAGTCCCTTCTTGAGAACTCTGATAGCAACCACCTTCTATTTGTTGTGTGTGCATTTTCTCCAAGGAGCTCAAAGCACTTTTAACCACAAAATCTTTGGGTGCAGGTATGGCCTCCATTAAGCAAAGTTAACAAAATTTCTGACTGATCACTCACAAATCTATTGTGTACCTATTATACGACTAGCCCTCAGTTTAGGGATTATTAGGGCTACTGACAAAGTATAAAATATATTCAAGAAGTCAATAATCTTGTTGGGTGGGGAAGATTAACATAGTCAGCAAGCATTAAGCACCAATGACGTACAAAGCCCACAATGATGACCTTCTGAAAGTTACCTTCATCTGGGGCTATTACAAAGAAAGAGATGGATCTTTTGGAGTAAGAAAGGATAAAGAGGAAAGCAGAAGTCGTTCTATTCATCTGTGAATTATAGCCCAAAATCTTGGTGGGATCTGGGGCTTTCGACATTAATCATAATAGCTTGCATTTGTGTAGCTACTTTGGGTTTCCAACATGCTTTACCCTCGTTATTTCATTTAATCCTCATGATTCTTATTTAATCCATTTAATCCATCATTATTCTTATTTTATCTTATTTTATACATAAGGAAACTGAGGCTCTGGGAAGTTAGATGACTTGTCCAGTGTTACACAATCAACAAATACCTCAGGCAGGTGGCAGAGCCAAGATGGCAGAGAGAAGCTAGGAAACTGCCTGAGTTCTCCTCAGTTTCCCTTGGAAACAACATTAAATCAAGCATCTAAAAGAATTCCGGAGAAACAGAATCCACAAAAAGATGGAGTGAAATGACTTTCTAGCCCAAGATAACTTAGAAGGACATCAGAAAAGGTCTTTCTCATCTTGGGGGCGGAGCCAAGATGGCTGCATGAAGGCAGCGTCTTACCGGAGCTCTCTCACAAGGTCTGTCAGATTCCCATAAAAAAGTGAATTTGAGCAGATTTGAGAGAGTCAGAAACCGCGAGCAGTCTGCGTGGGGCAAATTTCCGAGCCGGGAGAGTCTGAAAGGCCGGAGGAACGATCTGCAGGCTCGGAGAGTGCTCGGTGCGGAGCTGCTCCAGACCAAGGCGGAAGCGGCTGGCCGGGAAATCCACGTGGGAGACGGGCTGGGAGAAAGCTGGGCGCCCGAAACCAGCAGAGATCCCCAGGACTCCCAACACAGGACAGCAGTCTGTGGGAGCAACGAGAGGCAGCGCAACGCCACCAGCCGTGAAAACACCCACTCCTGACGCTTGCAAAACCCAGGAACTCGGCTTCTTGAACTTCCGGAAGACTCAATGGCCAGGTAAACGGCTCTGATCCCTCCCCTCCCCACCCAGAGAATTCCTCGGGGAAAAAAAAAAAGAGAACTGAAACAGAGGAGAGAGTAGTGGGGCCTCACAGGACAAATACTAGAAGCAGGGGTCAACGCCAGGAGCCCAGACGTAACCTTGCTCCCCCAGGGGAAGTGCCAGACATCAGCTCAAACAACAAACAGCTGAGACCATTGCTGAAAAGCAAGTGCTGGAGAGCACCCACAGGGAGTGAGACGCCAGGGAGCCAGACCCCTCCCCCACACCTCAGGAAGCTGAAGGTTATAATTCTAGACTCACAACCCCCAGAATAAGAAAGCTGGGACAGAGAGCCCAAAGATAGAAATTCGTTGTAACGCCAGGAAAAGGGAAAACAACAAACATGAAGAAGAATACAAAAAAACCGAGGACAATAGATTCTTTTTATGGAGACAGGCAGGTTCAAAATATCGATATGGAGGAGGACGGCAATGACACGGTAGATACATCAGATACCTCAAAAGCTAATATGAACTGGTCTCCAGCCCAAAAAGCACTGCTGGAAGAGCTAAAGGAGGATTTTAAAAACCAAATTAGGGAGCTAAAAGAAAATATGGAAAAATGGAAAAAAGGGAGAAAAAATCCACTGATGAAATCAAGTCCCTAAAGAATAAGATTGGCGAAATGGCTACGGAGATTCAGAATCTAGAGAGAGAAAAGGACACCCTGAGAGGCGAAATCAACCAATTGAAAATGGAGGCTCAAAAGCAAAATGTAAACACTAACTCATTTAAAATTAGACTTGAGCAAGTGGAAGCTGATGAATCTATGAGGCATCAAGAAGTAATAAAAGAAAACGTAAAGAATGAAAAAATAGAAAAAAATGTGAAACATCTGATTGGCAAAACAACTGACCTGGAAAATAGATCCAGGAGAGACAATTTGAGAGTTATTGGCCTACCGGAAATCCACGATGAAAAAAAGAGCCTTGACAGTATCTTCGAAGAAGTTATCAAAGACAACTGCCCAGAGGTCCTAGACCCAGAGGGCAAAATAGTCATTGAAAGAATTCACCGATCACCCCCTGAAAGAGATCCCAAACTGAAAACACCAAGAAATATTATAGCCAAATTTCAGAGCTATAAACTCAAGGAGAAAATACTGCAAGCAGCCAAAAAGAAGCAATTCAAATACCGTGGAACTACAGTCAGGATCACGCAGGATCTCTCAGCTTCCACATTAAAAGACAGGAGAAATTGGAATATGATATTCCGAAGGGCAAAGGAGCTGGAACTACAACCAAGGATCAACTACCCAGCAAAACTAAGCATAATTTTCCAGGCAAGGCGATGGACATTCAATGAAATAAGGGAATTCCAGACCTTCCTGATGAAAAGGCCGGAACTCAATGGAAAATTTGATCTCCAAATACAAAACTCAAGAGAGACATAAAAAGGTAACCAGGGGGAAAAACCCCACAAACCTCATTAACCAATAAGGTTAGGTTGTTTACATCTTTATGTGGGATTATATCATCTTATGTATGTTTTTTATGTATGTATGTATATATATACATATATGTATATATATATATATATATATATATATAAATACATATACATATATAAGTCATTCTTGTGAATGGTACAACTATTATGACAAATGAAAGGGATATACATAGGTTGTGAATGCCTGTATAAATTAACTGATGTAAAGATATAAAATATAAATAAGAGATATAAAGGGAGGGCTATGAGGGAAGTGGTAAGGAGGTAGTAGAAAAGGGTAAATTACACCAAAGGAAGTGGCAAAAAAACATATTATAGTAGAGGGAAAGAAGGGAGGGAGAAGAGCAGTATTTGAGCTTTACTGTCATCTGATCTAGTTCAAGAAGGGAATAACATACTCTGATAAGTTTAGAAATCTAACTTGTCCTACGGGAAGTGGGAGGGTAAGGGGGGAAAAAGGGAGGAGGGAGGGCAGAAGGAAGAGGAGAAGTAGCAAGTGGGTAATGGTAAGATAAGGGAGGGGAATAAACAGGGAGGGTTAACTGAGGAAAGCGGCGGTCAAAAGCAAAACTTTGTTGAGGAGGAGAAGGGGAAAGGGAGAAATAAAAGCATAAACAGGGGGAATTAGGATGGAGAAAAAGACACAGATAGAAATCATAACCCTGAACGTGCAGGGGATGAACATTCTCACAAAACAGAAGCAGATAGCAGAATAGATTAAAAACCATAATCCTACAATATGCTGTTTACAAGAAACGCATCTGAAACAGGGGGTTACACATAGGGTTAAGGTAAAAGGCTGGAGTAAAATATATTGTGCCTCAGCTAAAGTAAAAAAAGCAGGTGTAGCAATCCTAATCTCAGACAAAGCAAAAGTAAAGATAGATTCAATTAAAAGAGATAAGGAAGGACATTATATCCTGCTAAAAGGCACCATAAACAATGAAGCAATATCATTGCTTAACATATATGCACCAAGTGGTAAGGCATACAAATTCTTAGAGGAGAGGTTAAGGGAGTTACAGGAAGAAATAGACAGCAAAACTATAATATTGGGAGACCTCAACCTCCCCCTTTCTGAACTTGATAAATCTAACCTCAAAATAAATAAGAAAATAGTTAAGGAGGTAAACAGAATTTTAGAAAAGGCACATATGATAGACCTTTGGAGAAAACTGAATGGGGATAAAAAGGAATATACTTTCTTCTCAAAAGTACATGGCACATACTCAAAAATTGACCATGTACTAGGGCATAAAAACCTCAAAATCCAGTGCAGAAAAGCAGAAGTAGTCAATGCATCCTTTTCAGATCATGATGCAATAAGAATCATTTTTAATAAAGTACCATGGAAAAATAAGCTAAAAACTAATTGGAAACTAAATAATTTAATTCTAAAGAGTGAGTGGGCCAAAGAACAAATCAGAGAAACAATTAATAATTTCATTCAAGAGAATGACAATAATGAAACAACATACCAAAACTTATGGGATGCAGCAAAAGCAGTTCTTAGGGGAAGTTTTATATCTCTAAATGCCTACATGAATAAAATAGGGAAAGAGGAGATCAATGATCTGGGCATACAGCTGAAAAAGCTAGAAAAAGAGCAAATTGAAAACCCCCAATTAAATACCAAATTAGAAATACTGAAAATCAAAGGAGAGATTAATAAAATTGAAACCAAGAAAACTATTGAATTAATAAATAAAACAAAGAGCTGGTTTTATGAAAAAACCAATAAAATTGACAAACCTTTGGCCAATTTGATTAAAAAAAAGAAAGAAGAAAATCAAATTACCAGCATAAAAAATGAAAAGGGTGAGGTCACCTCTAATGAAGAGGAAATCAAAACAATAATTAGGAATTATTTGGCCCAACTGTATGCCCATAAATTTGACAGCCTTAGAGATATGGATGAATATCTACAAAAACATAAACTGCCCAGACTAACAGAGAAGGAAGTGAAATTTCTTAATGACCCCATATCAGAAAAAGAAATTGAGCAGGCCATCAACGAACTCCCTAGGAAAAAATCTCCAGGGCCAGATGGTTTTACATGTGAATTCTATCAAACATTTAAAGAACAACTAATTCCAATACTTTGTAGACTATTTGGGAAAATAGGTGAAGAAGGAGTCCTACCAAATTCTTTTTATGACACAAATATGGTACTAATACCCAAACCAGGTAGAGTTAAAACAGAGAAAGAAAATTATAGACCAATTTCTCTAATGAATATTGATGCAAAAATTTTAAATAAAATATTAGCAAAAAGATTGCAGCAACTCATTACGAGAATAATACACTATGACCAGGTAGGATTTATTCCAGGAATGCAAGGATGGTTCAATATTAGGAAAACTATTAGCATAATTGACCATATCAACATCAAAACTAGCAGAAACCATATGATCATCTCAATAGATGCAGAAAAAGCCTTTGATAAAGTACAACACCCATTCGTATTAAAAACACTAGAAAGCATAGGAATAAGTGGAACCTTCCTCAAAATTATAAATAGCATCTACCTAAAACCATCGACAAGCATTATTTGTAATGGGGATAAACTAGATGCATTCCCAATAAGATCAGGGGTGAAACAAGGATGTCCATTATCACCCCTATTATTCAATTTGGTACTAGAAACATTAGCTGTAGCAATAAGATAAGAAAAAGAAATTGAAGGAATTAGAATAGGAAAAGAAGAAACTAAATTATCACTTTTTGCAGATGACATGATGATTTATCTAGAGAATCCTAGAGAATCAAGTAAAAAACTACTTGAAATAATAAACAACTTTAGCAAAGTTGCAGGATATAAAATAAACCCACATAAATCCTCAGCATTCCTATACATTACTGACAAAGCCCAACAGCAAGAGATAGAAAGAGAAATTCCATTCAAAGTTACTGAAGGCACTATAAAATATTTGGGAGTCTATCTGCCAAGACAAACCCAGGGCCTATATGAACATAACTATGAAACACTTTTCACGCGAATAAAATCAGATCTAAATAAATGGAGAAATATCAGTTGCTCATGGTTAGGCCGAGCTAATATAATAAAAATGACAATTCTACCTAAATTAATCTATCTATTCAGTGCCATACCAATCGAACTACCAAAATATTTTTTTACTGAGCTGGACAAAATAATAACAAAATTCATTTGGAAAAACAAGAGGTCTAGAGTATCTAGGATATTAATGAAAAGACATGCTAGAGATGGTGGCTTAGCCACACCAGATATTAAACTGTACTACACAGCAGCAGTCATCAAAACTGCCTGGTACTGGTTAAGAAACAGGGGTGTGGATCAGTGGAATAGGATAGGTACACAAATAGGTGAAATCAACAAGTTTAGCAATCTACTCTTTGATAAACCCAAAGAGGCCAGTTTCTGGGCTAATAATTCACTATTTCACAAAAACTGTTGGGAAAATTGGAAAATGGTAGGGCAAAAACTGGGCATAGACCAATATCTTACACCATATACCAAAATAAAGTCAAAATGGGTTCATGATTTAGAAGTAAAAGTTGATATTCTAAGTAATTTGGGAAAGCAAGGAATAGTTTACTTATCAGATTTGTGGAAAAGTAAAGAATTCATGACCCAACAAGAGATAGAGAGCATTACAAAATGCAAAATGGATAATTTTGATTATGTCAAATTGAAATGTTTTTGTACAAAAAAAAGCCAATGCAACAAGAATTAGGAGGGAAGCAGAAAATTGGGAGAAAATCTTTGCAACTAGTATCTCTGATAAAGGCCTCATCTCTAAAATACACAGGGAGCTGAGCCAAATATATAGGAATACAAGCCATTCCCCAATTGAGAAATGGTCAAAGGATATGAACAGGCAGTTTTCAGAGGAAGAAATTAAAGCTATCTACAGGCATATGAAAAAATGCTCTGGATCACTACTGATTAGAGAAATGCAAATCAAAACAACTCTTAGATACCACATCTCTCCTGTCAGATTGGCTAATATAACAAAACAGGAAAATGATAAATGCTGGAAAGGATGTGGGGAAATTGGAACATTGTTGCATTGCTGGTGGAGTTGTGAGCTGATCCAGCCATTTTGGAGAGCAGTTTGGAACTGTGCCCAAAGGGCTATAGAAATGTTCCTACCCTTGGACCCAGCAATACCACTTCTAGGGTTGTATCCCAAAGAAATCACACAAGTGGGGAAAGGACCCATATGTACAAAAATATTTATAGCAGCTCTTTTTGTGGTAGCCAAGAATTGGAAATCAAAGGGATACCCATCAATTGGGGAATGGCTGAACAAGCTGTGGTATATGAAGGTGATGGAATACTATTGTGCCATAAGAAATGGGGATGATGCAGACTTCATAACAACCTGGAAAAACCTACACGACATAATGCTGAGTGAGCGGAGCAGAGCCAGGAGAACGTTGTGCACAGCCACAGATATATGGATTCCATGAGGACCAACCCTGACATACTGTGCTTTTCTCAGCAACCTAAGGGGCAAGGACAACTCCAGGGGACTCACGATGGAGAATGCTATCTTCATCCAGAGAAAGAATTGCGAAGTTTGAATACAGATCGAGGCGCACAACATGCTCGCCTTTTTTGCTTCTTTTTTGTTTTTGTTTTTGGGTTTCTTTTTTGGTTCTGTTTCTTCTTTCTCATGATTCATTCCGTTGGTCAAAATTCTTCTCCACGACTTGACTAGTGCATAAATTAATTCAATGCGAAGTTATACATGACAGTTATATGAGATTCCATGCCATCTTGGGGAGGGAGGGGAGAAAAACTGGAACTCAAAACTATGTAGAACCGTGTGTGGTAAACTAAAAATAAATAAATAAATTCAAAAAAAAAATAAAAAAATTAAAAAAGAACAAAATTAAAACTCCGATTAAACAACAAATAAGAGATTCCAAAAATCAAAGGAGAGATTAATAAAACTGAAAGTAAGAAAACTATTAAACTAATAAATAAAACTAAGGGCTGGTTTTATGAAAAAAAAACAGTAAAAGAGATAACCCTTTGATTAAATTGATTAAAGAGAAAAAAGAAGAAAATCAAATTACCAGTATCAAAAATGGAAAAGGTGAGTTCACCATCAATAAAAAGGAAATTAAAGCAATAATTAGGAGCAATTTTGCCCTACTATATGCCAATGAATCTGAAAGTCCAAGTGAAATAGATAAATATTTACAAAAATAGAAATTTCCTAAATTAAGAGAAGAAGAAATAAAATATTTAAATAACCACATTCTAGAAAAAGAAATTGAACAAGCCATCAATGAACTGCCCAAGAAAAAATCTCCAGGGCCAGATGGATTTACAAATGAATTCTATCAAACATTTAAACAATAATTTATTCCAATGTTACATGAACTATTTGGAAAAATAGGCAAAGGTATTCTTCCAAATTCCTCTTATGACACCAATACTGTGCTAATACATAAACCAGGAAGAGCCAAAACAGAGAAAGAAAATTATAGACCATTTTCCCTAATGAGTATTGATGCAAAAATTTTAAATAAAATATTAGCAATGGGATTATAGCAATTTATCATGAGGATAATACACTATGACCAGGTGGGATTTATACCAGGAATGCAGGGCTCATTCAATATTAGGAAAACTATTAGCATAATTGACCATATCAAAAACAAAACCAACAGAAATCATACAATTATCTCCATAGATTAAAAAAAAAAGCTTTTTACAAAATACAGCACCCATTTCTATTAAAAACACTAGAGAGTATAGGAATAAATGGAGCTTTCCTTAAAATGATAAGTACTATCTATCTAAAACCATCAGCAAGCATTATCTGTAAAGGGGATAAGCTAGAAGCCTTCCCAATAAGACCAGGGGTAAAACAAGGATACCCATTATCATCACTATTATTCAATATTGTACTAGAAATGTTAGCTTTTGCAATAAGAGAAGAAAAAGAAATTGAAGGAATTAGACTAGGGCAGCAATGAGGAAACAAAACTATCATTCTTTGCAGATGATATGATAGTATACTTAGAGAATCAACTAAAAACATCTTGAAATAATTAACAACTTTAGCAAAGTGACAGGATACAAAATAAACTCTTATTAATCATCAGCATTTTTATATATTACCAATAAAGCTAAGCAAGAAAAGATGGGAAGAGAAATTCCATTTAAAATAACTGTAGACAGTATAAAATATTTGAGAGTCTAATTTCCAAGAAAACGCAAGGACTGTATGAACACAATTACAAAACAATTTTTACACAAATAAAGTCAGATCCAAACAATTAGAAAATATAAGTTGCTCATGGGTAGGCTGAGTTAATATAATAAAAATGACAATTCTACCTAAATTAATTTACTTATTCAGTGCCATACCAAACTACCAAAAATTATTTTAGATAACTAGAAAAATAAAAACAAAATACATCTAGAAGATCAAAAGTTCAAGAATATCAAAGGAGTTAGTGAAAGAAAATGTGAAAGAAGGCGGTCTAGCCATACTAGATCTCAAATTGTATTATAAAGTGGTAATTATCAAAACAATCTGGTGCTGGCTAAGAAATAGAATGGTGGATCAGTGGAGTAGGTTAGGTACATAAGCCACAATAGTACATGATTATAGTAATCTACTGTTTGATAAACCTAAAGACTCCAGCTTTTGGGATAAGAACTCACTATTTGACAAAAACTGCTGGGAAAACTGGAAAACAGTATGGCAGAAGCTAAGCATAGACCAGCATCTCATGCTGTATACTGAGATAAGGTCAAAATGGGTACATGATTTAGACATAAAGTGTGATCCTATAAGTGAATTAGGAGAACAAGGAATGGTCTACTTGTCAGATGTATGGAGAAGGGAAGAATTTATAGCCAAATAAGAGATAGAGAATATTATGAAATGCAAAATTGATAATTTTGATCACATTGAATTAAAAAGGGTTTGCACAAAAATATTGACACTATCAAGATTAGAAGTAAAGCAGAAAAATGGGAAACAATTTTACAGCCAATGCTTCTGATAAAGACTCCATTTCTTTAATATATAGAGAACTGAGTCAAGTTTATAATAATACAAGTAATTCCCCAATTTATAAATGGTCAAAGGATATGAATAGGCAGTTTTCAGATGAAGAAATTAAAGCTATCTATAGTCATACAAAAATGGCCCTAAATCACTAGACTAGAGAAATACACAATAAAACAGCTCTGAGGTACCACCTTGTATCTACCAGATTGGTTAATATAACAGAAAAGGAAAATGATAAATGTTGGAGAAGATGTGGGAAAATTGGGACACATGCATTGTTGGTAGAGTTGTGAACTGATCCAACCATTCTGGAGAACAATTTGGAACTATGGTCAAAGGGCAATCAAACTGTGGATACCTTCTAATCCAGCAATACTACTACTAGGTCTGTATCCCAAAGAGATCATAAGAAAGGGAAAAGTACCTACATGTACACAAATATTTATAGCAGTTCTTTTTGTGGTGGCAAAGAATTAAAAATTAAGGGGATGTCCATCAATTGGAGAATGGCTGGACAAGTTGTGGTATATGAATGTAATGGAATACTACTGTGCTATAAGAAATAATGAGCAGGCAGATTTCAGAAAACCCTGGAAAGATTTACATTAACTGATGCTGAATCAAGTAAGCAAAATCAGGAGAACATTGTACAGTAACAGCAACATTGTGGGATGATCAGCTATGATAGCTTTAGCTCTTCACAGCAATACAATGACCCAAGACAATTCCAAAAAAATTCACAATGGAACATGCTATCCACATCTAGAGAAAGAACCATAGAGTCTGAATGCAAATCAAAATATACTACTTTCACTTTTTTGTGGTTTTTTGTGACTTTTCCTTTTTGTTCTGTTTCTTCTTTTACAGCATGACTAACGTGAAAATATGTTTACATGACTGCACATGTATAACCTATATCAGATTGCTTGCTGTCTTGGGGGAGGGAGATGGGAGGGAGGAAAAAAATGGAATAAAATCTTATAAAAAATAAATGCTGAAAACTATCTTTACATGTAATTGGGAAAAATAAAATACAACGATTCAAGACAATTCTGAAGGACTTATGAGGAAGAATGTTATCCACCTCCAGAGAAAGAACAAATGGAGTCTGAATGCAGATTTGAACCATATTAAAAAAAAAAGACATACCTGAGGCAGAATTTGAACCCATTTCTTCCTGATTCCATTCTAGTAGTACTTCATATATTAACTGCACTCCACTGGTAGGTAAGTAAGTAACAAGGATTTATTGAGTACTTACTGAGTGTTATGCACTGGGGAAGCAAATATAAGCAAAAGGAAGAACATATATTAGTGACTATTGTTATATGAATTTCATCATGACATGATATGAAGCAGGATTATCTCACCCTTTTACTTGACTCCACCTTGGAAAATCAGAACTACTTAACCTAACCACCCCCTTGGTTCCTCCTCTCAGATGTGACTCAAGCCAGTCCCTTGCTCTACCACCAGGAGGTTATCCAGTCATGGGAGACAATGGGAAGGGAATCCTTAATGGTCTAGCCTTCAAAGGCATAGAGTTAATATCTTTCCCCTTAGCCAAATTGCAAAATCAGTCATTGCCTAGAGCAGTGGTTAAATGTCATGGGCCTCTTTGGTAGCCTAATAAATTGTATGGATTCCTTCTTAGGTTTTTAAAAAAATAATATAAGGAAAAAATAAATTTCAATTAGAGGTCAGTGAAAATTAAGAATTTTTTCCCCATCCAAGTTCAGATATCCCCTAAAATGTATTCATAGATGCCTTGAGGATTCATATATCTCATATTAGCAACCCTTAACCTAGAGAAAGTTCTAAGAATAAGTTCACCCTCTTCTTTGTGAAACTATAATGAAAAAAATCAATAATTCTGTTTCTAAAGTTCTGAGCCCCCAGCCAGAAAACTGCTCTGCCAAAACATACCAGAGATGTAATATCTTTTTCTCCCCATCTCATTAATATTTTTCTTTCTTTCCCTATTTTCTTTCCCTATCTCCTATTATGTTTCTCTGCTACATTTGTACAATAGCACACATAGGCCAGCAATACAAATGACTAAATGCACTTATAATAATAACTAGCTGAAAAGATATGTAAGCATAAAGGTAAACAAGTTTTTTTTAAAGAAATGGGTAATTTTTGGGAAACAGACAAGATACTCTTAAAAGAGAGGCAGGAGGAAGCCACATGGGAATGAAGTCACCAGGCCCAGTCTCAGCAGAACTGATGTTCTAGCAATGCAGCATCTGATCCATGTTCCTCTGCCTGCTTTGATCATGCAACACTATTTAAGGAGTCCTGGTGTCTATGCCTCATGACAACAGCCTCTACCCTCGGTTCCTTAACTCCTCTTTTTCCACTTCTGGTTGGTGTCATCCCACTCCCCCATCCATGCATTTGCCCAGGTGTAAAATCTCCTTCCCACAACACCTTTTTCTCAATCACTTGAAATGAAAGGGACTAACTTGTCAAAGTCTGGTCCCTATCAGTCATAGGGTCAACCCCGCAGAAATGCCAAGAGAACACAACATAATTACTAGCCGGGTAAAGTCACTTAACCTTTATTTGTCTCACTTTCCTCAACTGCAAAATGGGGAAAACAATAGGAAGCACCTTGCAGGGCTGTTATGATGATCAAGTGAGATAATATTTGTTATATGTTGGAGAAGATGTGAGAAAATTGGGACACTGATACATCGTTAGTGGAGTTGTGAACTGATCCAACCATTTTGAAGAACAATTTGGAACTATCCCCAAAGCGCAATCAAACTGTGCATACCTTTTGATCCAGCAATACTATTACTTTTTAGCACAGTGCCTGACACAGAGTAGGTGCAATATAAATACTTATCCCCTTCCTTTTCTCTTCTCAAGTTGACTTTTAATCAATAAAAACTAATTTTAGGGTGTGATCATTGAACTAGTTCCAAATTAACCTAACTATCCTCTCATGCAGACCATAGCTTTCTACTTCATCCAGAAGATTAGTTTCAGGCCTGGAGCATCATGGATCATAGAATGCAAAAGTAGTAAGGGAACTACCTTAATGTTAATCTCCTTAACCCTTACACAAAAGGAATCCCCACTACAATATACTTGAAATGCAATGCAGATGGAAACTACTTCTACCGGCTTCTACTTGAAGACTTCCAATAGTCACTTATAACTTAGGATGAAATAAAGCTTTTCTGACTTGTACATTTTCAGTAGGGCTCCTTTTTTTCCAGAAAACATTAAATTCCTCTGACGTCATAGTTTAGTGACCCACTCAATTAAAAAAAAAGGGAAATGCTGTTAGTCTGGTATATTCTATTCTTGGTGAAGCCATGCTATTATTACCACTACTTTTCCTAGATGATTTCTAACCATCCTTTTAATGATGTCTTCCAGATACCAGCAGCATTATCCAATGATCAACTGTGAGTGTGAACTGTGAATGACTTAGCTATTCTCAGTAATACAATGATTTAAGACAGTTCTGAAGGACTGATGATGAAGAATGTTATCCACCTCCAGAGAAAGAACATATGGAGTCTGAATGTAGATTGGAAGCATATTTTTTATTTTATTTTTCTTGTGGATATGTTTTGGGTTTTTGGGGGGGGGTGGTCTGTGTCTTTTTTTGCAACATGACTAATTTGGAAATATGTTTCCATGATTGCACATTCATAATCTATAGCAACATGCTTGCTTTCTCCAAGAGGAGGGAGAGACAGAATTTAAAAATTATAAAAACTCAAAAATTATAAAAACATATATTAAAATTTTTTGTATGTAATTGAGAAATTATTATTGTCATTACAGTATAATTGAGAAAAATAAAACATCCTTTAGAAAGGAAGAAAAAATGATGACTTTTAGAATTTTGCTAGGAATGAAAAACCAAAATTTCTCGCCCACAATTGACATTTGCGTTCTTTCCGTTTTGGAACATTTGCCTTGCTCCAGTGTTGTGGAAATTGCGCTGATAGATTCTCTATAACCTCTTAAAAATCACCAGCAATCCTTTCAGGCAAAGCAATATTTTCTCTGTAGATTTTTCCCCTTTGATTTAGTACTTTCAAGTCCTAATTGTGAGTTTGGATGTTAGTACTTTTGGGGGGATGACTTTGTCCTTAGATGCCTTTCCTCTGCTGGAGCTGCAGGATTAAGAGAAGATGGCAATTTCAGTGGCTGGTGTGCTCCTGCATTCTAACATCGAAACTCTGAAGTGTGCATCAGGATGATCCAAAATGTCACTTATTTGACAATCCATCTTGGCATGTGCTGGTATTTGCAAACCCAATGTTCCTCTTTTATCAGAATTATAATGAGGCTTGAAAAAAAAAGCCCAATATCCAAGATGCTTCTGAGCAGCTTATGGCTAAGACCAGGTAGCTCTCAGCTGGAATCTGATATCAAACCTGATCAGCAATCTGCCAGAATGAATTCCAGCACCTGTTGACAGCACTTCTGTTCTGGGTTGGGAGCTACAGGTAACAACAGTAGGCTATGCCCTAAGGCTTTAGGCAAAAGCCATTGCAAAAATAATGGTTTCTCTGTGACTGTGAGGGAAAGCAGAGACAACCTCATGAGGGCATGCTCGTGGGTCCAGTGACACATGGCCTTTTTTTGACAGACGTGTCTTAAAATAGCTTCTCTTTAATCAAGTAAGCTCCTAACCACTCTTGAGGTATCAGATTTAAACATTCTCTCTCTCATTCTCTCTCTCTCTCTCTCTCTCTCTCTCTCTCTCTCTCTCTCTCTCTTTCTCTCTCTCTGTCTGTATCTTTCTCTCTCTATTTCTGTCTCTCTCTGTCTCTGTCTGTCTCTCTCTCTGTCTTTCTCCCTGTCTCTCACTCTCTCTCTGTCTCTCTCTGTCTCTCTCTCTGTTTCTCTCTCTCTCTCTCTCTCAGAGATCACCAAGGTTGAGAACACAGGAATGTTCTCAAGACTAAAAAGGACATTTCACTGGTCCAATGATTGGCAGGTACCAGGGATGAATACAAAGGGGGCTTTTTTTTTTTTAAATCTACTATGTACAACTCGTTATTCTTTTCATATATACAAGAAAATTAACATGTAAATTTCTTTTTTTCTTCCTCCCCCCCCACCTTAGAGATGGGTATCATTAGACACAAATAAGTATACATATGTAAAGTTAGCCTATACATACTTTTTTTATCTGTTCTTTTCTTTTTTTTTTTAATGCAATTTATTTATTTAACATATTTGGTTTTCAGCATTGATTTTCACAACAGTTTGAATTACAAATTTTCTCCCCATTTCTGCCCTCCCCCCCCACTCCAAGATGGCGTATATTCTGGTTGCCCTGTTCCCCAGTCAGCCCTCCCCTCTATCACCCCCCTCCCCTCTCATCCCCTTTTCCCTTCCTTTCTTGTAGGGCAAGATAAATTTCTACGCCCCATTGCCTGTGTATCTTATTTTTTAGTTGCATACAAAAACTTTTTTTGTTTTTGAACATCTGATTTTAAAACTTTGAGTTCCAAATTCCCTTCCCTCTTCCCTTCCCACCCACCCTCCCTAAGAAGTTGAGCAATTCAACCTAGGCCACACATGTATTATTATGTATAACCCTTCCACAATATTCATGTTGTGAAAGGCTAACTACATTTTGCTCCTTCCCAACCCATCCCGCTTTATTGAATTTTCTTCCTTGACCCTGTCCCCTTTCCAAAGTGTTTGTTTTGATTACCTCCACCCCCATCTGCCCTCCACTCCATCATCCCCCTGCCTTTTATTTTTTTTTTTTATCTTCCTCCCTCTTCTTTCCTGTGGGGTAAGATACCCAACTGAGTATGCATGGTATTCCCCCTCAGGCCAAATCTGATGAGAGCAAGGTTCACTCATTCCCCCCTCACCTGCCCACTCCCCTCCTCTCCTAGAACTGCTTCCTCTTGCCACCTTTATGGGAGATAATCCACCCCATTCTATCTCTCCCTATATCCCTCTCTCAGTAAGTTACTCTCTCATCCCTTAATTTCATTTTATTTCTTTTAGCTATCTTCCCTTCATCCTCAACTCACCCTGTGTCTGCTCTCTTTCTTTTACATATATATATATATACACATACATACACATACATACATATACACATAGATACATGCATACATACACATTCACTTATATATATACATAAACATATATGCATATATATATATATGCATATTCCCTTCAACTACCCTAATACTGAGGTCTCATGAATCATACTCATCATCTTTCCATGTAGGAATGTAAACAAAACAGTTCAACTTTAGTAAGTCCCTTGCAATTTCCGTTTCTTGATTACCTTTTCATGCTTCTCTTGATTCTTGTGTTTGAAAGTCAAATTTTCTATTCAGTTCTGGTCTTTTCACTGAGAAAGCTTGAAAGTCCTCCATTTTATTGAAAGTCCATATTTTGCCTTGGAACATGATACTCAGTTTTGCTGGGTAGGTGATTCTAGGTTTTAATCCTAGCTCCATTGAGCTCCGGAATATCGCATTCCAAGCCCTTCGATCTCTTAATGTAGAAGCTGCCAGGTCTTGGGTTATTCTGATTGGGTTTCCACAATATTCAAATTGTTTCTTTCTGGCTGCTTGCAGTATTTTCTCCTTGATCTGGGAGCTCTGGAATTTGGCAACAATATTCCTAGGAGATTTCTTTTTGGGATCTATTTGCGGAGGCGATCGATGGATTCTTTCAATTTCTATTTTGCCCTGTGGCTCTAGAATATCAGGGCAGTTCTCCTTGATAATTTCCTGAAAGATGGTATCTAGGCTCTTTTTTTGATCATGGCTTTCAGGTAGTCCAATAATTTTTAAATTATCTCTCCTGGATCTATTTTCCAGGTCAGTGGTTTTTCCAAGGAGATATTTCACATTGTCTTCCATTTTTCATTCCTCTGGTTCTGTTTTATAATATCCTGATTTCTCATAAAGTCACTAGCTTCCACTTGCTCCAATCTAATTCTTAAAGTAGTATTTTCTTCAGTGGTCTTTTGGACCTCCTTTTCCATTTGGCTAATTCTGCCTTTCAAGGAATTCTTCTCCTCATTGGCTTTTTGGAGTTCTTTTGCCATTTGAGTTAGTCTATTTTGTAAGGTGTTGTTTTCTTCAGTGTATTTTTCAGTATTTTTTTGGGTCTCCTTTAGCAAGTCATTGACTTGTTTTTCATGGTTTTCTCGCATCCTTCTTATTTCTCTTCCCAATTTTTCCTCTACTTCTCTAACTTGCTTTTCCAAATCCTTTTTGAGTTCTTCTATGGTCTGGGGCCAGTTCATGTTTTTCTTGGAGGCTTTGGTTGTAGGCTCTATGACTTTGCTGTCTTCTTTAGGCTGTAAGTTTCGGTCTTCTTTGTCACCAAAGAAAGAATCCAAAGTCTGAGACTGAATCTGGGCGCGTTTTCGCGTCCTGGCCATATTCCCAACCAACTAACTTGACCCTTGAGTTTTTCAGTGGGGTATGACTGCTTGTAGATTACAGAGTTCTATGTTCTACGTTTGGGGGGGAGGTGCCAGCTCTGTCAGAGCCGCACTCCTCCTTCCCCAAGGACCCCCAGTCCAGACTGGGCTCAGATCTTCGGCAGGCTGTGCACCCCTGCTGTGATCCGCCGCTTAATTCCCCCCACCAGGTGGGCCTGGAGCCGGAAGTAACAACAGCTGTAGCTGCCCCACCTCCGCTGCCCCCGGGGCTGGAAGCCGAACCGCGAACTCCTTCCACTCCCGCAGCTTTTCCCACTAACCTTCTCCGCAGTCTTTGGTGTTTGTGGGTCGAGGGGTCTGGTAACTGCTCACGTATTCAGGGCGCTAGGGCCCCCTCCTCCCGGCTTCCGGTCTGGATCGTCCACGCCGCTCAGGCTGGGCTCTGCTCCACTCCGTTCCCAGCTCCCAGCTCCCAGCTCCCAGCTCCGTGTGGAATAGAGCTCACCCAGAGACCATCCGGGCTGTCCTGGGCTGGAGCCCTGCTTCCCTCTGCTGTTCTGTGGGTTCTGCCGTTCTAGAATTGGTTCAGAGCCATTTTTATAGGTTTTTGGAGGGACTCGGGTACGGAGCTCACTCTAGTCCGTGCTTACCAGTCGCCATCTTGGCTCCGCCCCCACAAAGGGGGCTTTTACCTCTTACCAAGAAGTCTTACATGAATTTCTCAAGGCAGGATCCTAGGCAGGGACAATTAGGCAGACTGGCAGCCAATTCAGTTCAAGAACAATGATATTATTAGCATAGCATCTAGAGACCTGGCCATAGAGTCAGGAAGACCTGGGTTCAAGTTTCACCCCTCTGACACACTGACCATGTCCCTGGCAATTCTCCATAGCTTAGTCAGCTACAGAGACTATAGTGATTTATATTGGGACTTTTCTCACCAGGATCTCCCTAAATCATTATCATCATCTTCATCACAACACCACCACTTCATTACAATGGAAAGAACAAAAATACAATGAGAATTTACATTGGGATTTGAATTTATATAGATTTTATAGTTTTGACATGTGTGGATTTAAATGGATCAAAGAAACTGTATTCAAATGATGCCTCTATCATTTAGTAACAGTGTGACCTGGAGCAAAACATTTAACTGATCTGGGCTCCATATTCCTCTTCTGTAAAATAAGGAGGCTAAATTGGTTTGGGGGGGCCCTCAAAGGTGCCTTCTAGACCTAAGCCTACGATCCCATTATAACACAGACTCACTGACTCACTCCCTTGAGGCCAAGGGTCTACATCTCCCTTCAGGGTTGGCGTACCTCGAGAAGTTTGGGGCAGTCTTCCCTCTAGTGCCATTACCACACCCCCACTGGCTATGTTTCCTCTCCACCTGTGTTGGGAGCCAGATACAAACACTTCTAGTTCTGTTTATCTACTTAATATCAGATATCTTTTACATGGGAATATTTGCTTCAAAGATGTAGCAAGTTGGAACTCAAAATTTAAAAAAAAAGGAATGTTAAACATTTTTACATGTAATTGAAAAAAATAAAATATAAAAATTTTCCCCCAAAAAAGGTAGCAAGAACAAACATACAAATATTTTCCCCAATACCTTGGGGTATACTTTCCTCTATACCACCATATTTCCAGGAGAGTATGCTAGAAACTTAAGTCATTTCCAAATATTATTGGTCCCACCAAGTTCATGTCCAGATATGGAATAATCGCTGGATGAATTCTTCTGCTGGTCTGGAGTCTCAAAGGGTGCTCCTTAGTATCACTTCTTGATCCCCAGAGTATCAATGCTGTGCTGGCTAAAAAACCTGGCCTGGACTCTGACTCTTGAATTCTGTGGCTTGCTCACCCAACCTTTCAAAATGCCCAAAGTTGTAGGTTCCCCTCCGTTCCCCAGCTACCATTAGCAAAGGAGTCATCAAGATTCCTCTGAAGTGAATGAGGCAAAGAGATAATAGCAGAATTGAACAGGGCTTTGGGAAGGTTTTTACAGCCAATCAAAGGAAAAATATTTCACAGTTCAAAGAGGACTAGAACCTCTTACAACTACACCAAGTTAAGGTAAGCAGACCCTAGACATTTGTGCGTAGACCAGTAACAAGCAAAATCCTAAGATTCATAGATTTATCAGCAGAACGGCTGCTAGAGATGATCAAGCTCATTTTACAGATGAGAAAACTGGGACTCTGAGATGAACGTTTTGTCCAAGGTCACATATGTGCAACCTTGGTAGGTGTCCCCATATAACAGCTAAAATTCAAAATCCAGGACTTTTGACTTCAAAGTTATCATTCTTCCTAATGCACCACAGTGTTGCCTCCAGGTTATGTAAAGGAAAATATTGGGGTTAATAGAATTCCTTCTGTGACAAGCCCCCCTCCACCCCTTTATGACCTCATCAGTCATTCTTGTCCCTTTCCATCTAGATGACTCCCTTCTTCCTCCCGAGAGAAGGGGCAAGCGTAAATCAGAGCGTATCATTACCCCACAAATAAACCATCCTCATGCCCACCTCTGTACTTTTGCTTGTGCTTCTACCTCGAACAAAGCCTACCATCCTCCAACGCCCAGAAGTTCCCACTGCTTCCTTAATGAAGCTTTGGAAAGAGGAGACTAGTCTTTGAGAGGTAGTGTAGCATAATGTAGTGGACAGAACATTGCATGTGGAATAAGGAAGATTTAAGCTGGAATCTCACACACTGGTTGTGTGTTTGTGAGAAAGTCTCTTAACCCCTCTCTGACTTAGTTTCCTCAACTGTAAGATGTAAATAATAATATTCTAGCTTTTATCTCAAAGGGTAATTCTGAGACTAGAAAGCCTTTCACAAACCTTAGACGTCTAGAGCAAAACCAATTATCATTTAAAAGAGCACTGGCCTGTCTCTGTATTTTTAACATGGCTTTGTCACTAGGATCCCATTATAACATTGACTCTCTGACTCTCCCTCAAGTCCAAGCGGGCTACATCTCCCTTCAGAGTCAGAGTAGCCTGAGGAGCTTACAGTAGTCTTTCCCCTAGCACCATTATCAAGCCCCCACTGGTGATATTTCCCTTTCACCAGTGTTAGGAGCCTAAGACAAGCACTTCCAATTCTATTTATCCATTTAATATCAGGTAGTTTTTACATAGGAATATTTACTTCAAAGATGTAGCAAGTTGGGACTTGGGAATGTCTAGCCTTCAGTTTCTTTACCAGTAAGATAAAAGTAGTTAAATTAGAAAACCTTTTTTATTCTATGAATCTGTACCAAGGCTTACATCATTTTTCCCCCAAAGGACTCTGGCCAACATTTAGTAGTGATGACATATCAATTCATCACCACCTTTCTCTAAGCATTTTCTCTTTCAGACAGGTATAGTGGTAGATTACTGCTTCTATTTATAATAAAAATGGCCAGCATTTATGGAACATTTGATATTTTGCTATGTGTTTGAATAATGAATAGGAATATTTACTATGGGCCATGTACTATGTGGGCTGAGTGCTGGGCATATAAATACAAAATCAAGACAGGCCCTGCCATCAGTTTACAAATGAGCAAAAAAATTTCAGGATTTGCCTATAGCTAAAGGGTTAGTAAGTGATAGTACCTGGAGTGGAACACACGTCTCCTAACTTCCAAGATGATGTTTTGTTGGGTTTTTTTCCTGCTTTGCCATGCTGCCATTACCTTAAGGGGCAGTGGAGAGAGAACTCAGTATGGAGACAAAAGGACTGAGTTCAGATCCTGACTCTACCACTGACTACCTGTGTGGACCTCAGTTTCCTTATTTGTAAACAGAGGGGGAGAGTCAGTCTAGATGATTTCTAAAGTCCTTTCCAACTCTAAATCTATGAACCTATGACCTCCTTCCTCTGAGAGAACAGGTAAGGATAAAGAACAGGAGAAAATGCTGAGACATTGCTGGTGTGGGGGCATGAATTTAAAGGAGTAGCAGTTAAGGTCATGTGTTCTGAGCACAGAGGGCCCTGAAGAAATTGAGAGCTTGAAGAGAGGGGAGCAGGTTTGAAACAGTTGTTATGGGAAGAAAGACAGGGAATCAATAAAGGTAGAATAAAAGGATTTCTGAACAGCACTAAGGGCCCAACTGAGGTTAGGGAGTTTAAAACTGAATCTAATGGTCAGAGATGGAATTGGGAGGCTTTTCACAGAAACACTAGACAGCTCAGTGGTCAGGAGCAGACATATCAGTTGGTGGGGGTTAACCACAGGTAAAGAATGACGTGGCGCGAATGGCTGAAGGAGGTCAAAGGGATGGGGGACTCCGGTCTGGTGGCAATCTGATCAGTAGAGGGCCTAACCATGATGAGGGAGGGCAAGAGGCAGGTGAAGCTCAAATGGCAGTCATAGGCTGGGGTGAGAGCTGCTTGGGATGCCTCATGGGACTGGAGGTCATCATGAAAAAGTTTAGTTTAGAGAATGGACTAGGAAATGTAGAATGATAGTGGGATATCAAAAGAGAGGTGCGTTTTGTAGTTCAGAAATTTAAAGGGGGTGCTATTCTAGGTAAAAGTGAGTACTGAGGTGTGTGCTGGGATGTTGTCTTAATAAATATATGTAATAAATAAAAATAAATATATAATAAATAAATATGTATATATAAATACATATATATATATATATACATATATATATATATATATATATAAATATTAGGAATCAAGGAGACTGAAGAACTGTCATGCAGGGAGGTGGGAGTTGGGTAGAGTACTAGGCAAGGAGCCCAGAAGACCTGAATTCTAATCCCACTTTGGACACGTACTAGCTGTGTGACCCTGGGTAAGTCAATTCACCTCCATCTGCCTCATTTTTCTCATCTGCAAAATGAAGACATTGGACGGGATGACCTCTAGGTTCCCTTCTAGTTCTAAATCTGTGGTGGTTAAGTAAATTATTTACTCCCTTAGGATTTCAGTTTCCTGATCTGTGAAGTAAAGAGTTCGGACTAGTTGACCCCTAAGTAGTGGTGTGCTAGAGTCAGCTCCATCATCTCGAGGGAGCCAATTACTGAAATGGAGTATGAGGATTTACACTCCTGAAAGTGGCCAACTCTACAAATCAGGCCTTGATTTCATGTTCTGTTGATTGTCTGGGCTTAGGGAAATGATGGGAAAACATTCTCATGATGCAGGTTAAACTTAAAAGTACAAACATTTATTTTTTTTTCCAGAGATCCATTTGTTAAACATTTACCACCACACCACTGCCTCTAAGGTCCCACCCAGCTCTAAATCTAGGAGCCCTTAAGGCCAGTGGTCGAAGAACCATTGACATAAACAATGGCGTTCCAAAGGAAGTTAACAGGAGGTGGGGGTGCAGTGGAAAGGAAGACTGGGAACGAAACTGAGGAACTAATAAAAGTGATCTAGGAAGCAGAGAATGGTGGCAACCACCTGAACAGAGGGAGGGATGCACAGACTGTTAGAGTTTCAAAGAGAAGTGAGCGTGGATGGGAACCAGAAGAAGGAGCTTGAAAGTGGGAGGAGAAGCAAAGAGCAGCCTGGCTCCATGTTTTACACCTGCAAGTCGAGAAGGAAAGTTGGTGATTTTTCACAAGTTACTTTTCCTCTTTGTGTGTCATTTTCTTGATTTGTAAAATGTGGAGGATGAATGAAATGATCTCTAAAGTCATGTGCAGTCAGGAGGTCAGATCGACAGACATTTATTAAGCACTCACAGTGTGTCAGATGCTGAGCTTAGTGCTAAGAAAACAAAACAACAATAACAAAGAAACAAACAAAAAGAACTAAAATCCTGGCCTTCACCCTCAAGGAGCTCACCTCCTAATGAGGGAGAAAGTGTGTGAATAACTATGTACATACATACGAGATATACCCAGAACCAATGTTTGCAGACTGTCTCCCAGACCTTCTTTTGTTTGCTGATTGTTTGATTTGTGTGAGTCTGGAATTTCCCTCTTCATCTCCACCTCCCCACCTCCCTGGCTTAGTCCCATCAAAAATCCCACCCTCTACAGGAAACCTTTCCCAATCCCATTTAACTTATCTAATGCTTCCCTCTGTTAATTATCTTATATAGAGCTTGTTTCTACATAATGCTCCTGTGTTGTCTCCCCATTCAATTGTGAGTACCTTAAAGCCAGCCTCTGCCTTTTGCCTTTCTTTGCATCAATGCTTAAGAGTCTCTGGCACACAGTAGGCACTTAATAAAAGCACATTGACTGACAAATGAGAGGTAATCACAGAGGTAAGGCACTAGGGGAAATGTGAAAGGCCTCCAGAAGAAGGTAGAATTTAGGCTAAGTCTTAAAGGAAGCCAGGGAAGACAGTAGATGGAAGTGAAGAGGGACAGTATTCTAGGATCGGGAAATAGCCAATGAAAAGGCATGAAGTCAGAAGATGTTTACTCAAGTCTACAACCTTGTATCAGGGTACATATGGCTTCCTCCAAGTAGGATGTAATCCCTTTGAGGGCAGAGACTTTTATTGTCTTTGCATTTCCAGCAATTAACCTAGTGCTGAGTATACAGTAGGTAGTTACTAAATGCATGCTGCATTGAATTTGATTGAAATCCAGCTATGACATTCTATGGTTTTTGTTAGATCCTGACAGTTTCTGAGCCCAAACAAAGATCCTTGTGCGGCCAGGTAACATCTAGATAGTTAAACACTTCCTGCTGTAACTGCATTTAAGTTGCTGTGAGTACAGCTTTTCAGCACCAGACCAGTGGAGGTCCTGAAGATGAGCTCTGTCTTTGAGGACACAGAGATGGGCAATGGTACCATGCAAGCTTCAGTAGAATGTACGGAGGTAAGATGAGCATTGGTAATTTTGGCAAAGATTCCAGAAGCAGAGGGTAGAGGACCACACATGCCCCAGCCTCACCTCCACACCAGGAGCTCTTGTGAGCAAACCAGACAGGCTCAGCTCTTGTAAGATGCTGCTGCATCAGTTCCAAACACATTCCAATTGAAAATTCAACTACATAACCCTCCCTGAACTGTTTATCTTATGTACTTATTTAACTAACATTCAAACTGACAAGGTTCCTATTTCTGCGCTTTCTTTTTCGACTTTAATGTATGCCTGATCAGATGAAGCTCAGATACTACCCAACTTTGCATGTTTTTGATTCTGCACATAAACTGAAGGGCAGAATTCCAGGCTGTGTCCTCAGTCATTCAATTTTTTCAATATCTTTGAACACAACTTCAAACCCTGCAAAAAACACAACCCAAATACAGCCTTGCTTTCCTGTCTGTACAAATACGGAAAAGGAGTGGGTCTGTCAGCTTTCGATGGCTGCTAGCCTAATTGAAGTTTTAACTACATTCCGAAGACGAAGACAGCCAAAGCTCCCAAACTGGTGTTATTCAAGGCTAAGAAAATATTAGAAAAGATGGAGAAGGAATTAGAGGATCATACTAGGCACAGACCAACGGAGGGCTGATCCCTGGCCATGCCAGCCCACATCTACGTCTCCCCTTTTTTGAGCTTCCTTGGTGTTAACTCCCTGATTCAATCATTTAGATGGGACAAACGTCTTTTATTGTTTCCTGATTGTTTTGTTTATGCAAGTCTGGGATTTCTAACAAGAATGTAAGTTCTTTGAGGTGAAGGAATCTTCTGGTTTTCTTTGATGCCATAATACTTAGCCAATCCAATGTAGTAGATGATTGGCACTAGGAGAGACCTCAGGTGCCATCTGGTCCAACCCCCTTTATTCTTGCATATGAGGAAGCTGAAATCTGGAGTCCATTTAAATAGGCTTTAAGAGTTACAAGGCATTGTACACGCTACCTCATTTGATCCTTGCAACAACCCTGGGAGCTAGGTGCTATTAATTATCCCCATTTTACAGATGCTGGGCCATCACCAGCCATCCTGACATATGATTTGCCACAGGACTCTGATGACTCAGTGAACTCTAGGTGAGGTGGCTACATGGTGCAGTGCATCGAGCTCTGGGTCTGGAGTCAGGAAGAACTGAGTTCAAAACTGGCCTTAGAAGGTTATTAGCTGTGTGACCCTGGGCACATCACCAAACCTTTGTCTGCCTCAGTTTCCCCATTTGTAAAATAGCAATAATAATAGCACCTATCTCCCAGGGTTGTCATGAGGCTCAAAGGAAATAATGTTTGTAAAACATTTTGCAAACCTTGAAGGGTTATATAAATGCTGCTTGTTATTATTGATGACTGGAGTCCTACATCTTCTTTACTAGTGGTAAAATTGAGCACCTACTGGATTTAGAATTGGATGACTCGAGTTACAATCCTGCTTTCGGCATGCACTAAATGAGTAACCCAGAGCAAGTCACTTTGCTTCCCTGGACCTCAGCTTCCCCATCTGGAAAATAAAGGTTTTGGATGAGATGACCTCTTAAAAGCTCCAGAATGATGTTCCACATGACCAGATCATAGATCTTGAGCCATCGAAGGCTTCAGAGGCCATCTCTAGCCCAACCCTCCCATTCCACAGATTGGTAAACTGAGGCCCGGGGAGAGGAAAGGACTTGCCGAAAATCACACATGGGGTGCATGTCAGATGTATAACTGACTCTGAATAGGATAGGATAGAATAGGATAACTGACTCTGAAATGCTTTCTATTCTACCATGCTGCAAGGTCCCTGCCATCCCTAACTCTCCTATTTCCCTAAAGGGAAATGACCCTCAAGGGTTATAAATTTTCAGAACCCTTAAAATCCTCAAAAAATCCACTCACTTACCTCTCCCTTCAAGATGGCCAGGTAAGTCATGTCTCATTCCTCTCAGAAGTTCCTCTACCATGCCCTCCAAATCTCTTCACCCTGAAGCTTATCCATGTAGTGGAAGGACCTTCTAGCCATGGCCTCTCCCTCTGATTGGCTGACTCTTCCTAGAACCCCCACTGAAGGGAGGTGCCAGTCCAGACTGTCTCACTGTCCTCTCTCAGGTAATGCTCGCCCATGCCCCAGTGCCGGTTATCTTCGTTCTCCATCCCACCTTTCATCTTCCTTTTTGTGTTGTCTTCTCCCATTAGAACGTAAGCTCCTTAAGGGCAGGGTCTGTTTTTAATACTTGTATTTGTACTCCCGGCACTTAGCACAGTGCCTGGCACACACTACGTACTCAATAAATGCTTTTCATCCCCTCCTTCACCCTCCGCATTGCAGGTGCACACAGTTACACATAAACCCCCTTTTATGGTTTCAATAGTTCATAGTCTACTAGAAATAGACTAAAGCAATGAGCACAGGTGCATCATCTGCTAAGACAGCCCCCTCTGCTAACCCCTAAAGGCCATTCTTCCTCCACCCTTCCCAGCCTCATCCACTGCAGCTCTGCATTCCAATCACTCTCTCCGAGATATTCTTTCTCCTGCTGGGCTACTCTGGAAATATTGTGATAAGTGTGATAACAGCTTGTTTCCATGGCATTTCACCAAAACAAAGAGACCTAATCACCAAGGACAACACACAATAGAGCCACATTGGAATGGAGCTGGCTGCCCAGTAATTCTCCTGACCCACCTACCCCCAGGTCATCTAAAAAGTCCTATTTCCTGAGAGTGAAACATATAGGATGGGAGGTTGTGGAACACACTTAAAATGCATTCACATTGGAGCTAAGCCCTAACACCAAGGAGCGCATAGCACATACGTCAGTGAGCTATAGCCAATTAACTGCAGGAAGAGAATGTAGGACCCAAAGCTTCCAACAGACTGTCTTGAACACACGAGCCTCTCCACCATTTTAGTGCCCAGTGTTGTGCCCTGACTTTCTACTGAAGTGGCTTCAGCCGTGAAATGACTGTGTGATATTGGCTAAGTCAAAAAATCTCTCTGAGCCTCGGTTTTTTCGTATGTAAACTGAAAATATTTGAAAGGTAAAAACAGGGTCTATCTCTCCACTTACATATCTATACATGAATATATATTATATATGTATGTATTATTATATATGTGGGGAGAGAGAAGGAGAGGGAGACAGAGAGAGAGAGAGAGCTATTGGGGGAGGGGGGAAGGGTACTAAACCTGTTATTTTATTGGTATAGAGAACTGTCAGTGGAGAAACTCCCTCTACCAATGCAAACCAGCACCTGCTCTGGAATTTATAGAGTGTTACCACTAACATTTTCTATACCGTTCTATGCAAGTATCAATTATTTGTATGACCCAAAGAAGAAGTGTGAGCTGGAAGGGAAACAATTTTAAAGCCATTCAGGAATCACTTTTCAAGATACTTCAAAGACAGAAGAATCCAAAAGAATGGAAAAGATCATATATGGTACTATTCAGAAAGGGAAACTGAGATGATATCAACAGCTCCCAACCTATATGCCTTTCTCAGTTTTATAAAAATCTCTACAAAAATGGCTTATAGATGTATCAAAAGTACCCTTTATGATATATAAAATCATATATAGGATATATGTATATATATTCATAGTTTTGCATGAATCTTAGAGGGCATCAAGTCCAACCCCCTTGTTTCTGTATAAGGAAGATGATGCCCCACAAGGTTAAGTGATTTGCCCAAAATAACACAGCGAGGTCACACATCTCATTCTTCCTCCTCAATCTATAAGGGTCTGGGTGAGGATTCCAATCCAAGTCTTCCTGATCCAAAGTCCAGGGCTCTACACACTACACTATACTTGGCTTAATAGAGAAAAAGCCAAGCATTCAGATAAGTCTCTATAGAAGGCCACATCTTCACCAATATTGAGATTTTTAGAGAATATTTGTCAGATTTGTATTGTGTTGATAACAAAAGTGCATTAAACTTAATGGAGCAAAAGACCAGCTTAAAAGATCTCCAAGGACTGGAAGCAAAGCATAGAAGTTGCAAAGAGACAAAAGTTTGGTATAAGAAAAAACTTCCTAATAATTAGAGCTGTCCATAGAAATAGTGAGAGGCTATATGGCATTATGAATAGAGAGCCAATCTTGAAGCCAGGGAGACCTCCCTGCTCTAGCACATACTGCCTGTATAACTCTGAACAAGTCACTTAACCTTTTGTTGCCTTAAGCATCCCTCTAAGACTCTAAATTGCAAACTTCTGCATTGGCAGAGGCAGTTTCCTGACCCAGAAATTCTTTATACTAATGATTCCTAGGTCCAATTTTTAACCCTATAAGTAAAATAGGCTACTTCCAGAAGTTATGGGTTCTCCACTACTGGTGTTTATTCAAGAGTGTGGTTAATGACACGTTGAGTATAGCAGTATCAAGTATTCTTCTTTGGTCCAAGTGGGACCCAATCTATGGAAGAGGTGTTGCATCAAAGATGCATCAGATAGGATTGGCCAATATACCAGGAGTAGTGTCCCACTCAAATGGACTTTAAGAAAAGGAGTGATTTCACCCTCTGTCTCTCTCTTCATTCTAGTCTCCAGGTGGTACCATGTCATTCCAGGATTTCCTATGAAACCTTTTCAATCCCAGTCACATAGTGGCTGTTCCTGGGGGATACTGAAAGCAGGGGGCTCTATTTAGCAAGCTTGGTCCTGGGCCTCTGACTGTATCTTGTGCTTGGAGGTTTTTTGCCTGGTCACAGGTGGCTGAACAATGATCCAGAGATGGACATGTGCAGGCTTGGAGACATCTTGTAAGTTCAGGAGATTGGAAGATCCTGGGTCTTTATCTGGTGTTTGCCCTCACCTTGGCTTGCCAGATGACATGGACCTGGAGGAAATTTTTTGGATGGTGCCAAGCCAAGATGAAATCTAGAATGTCTAATCAACAATCCTATGAACTGCAACATATCTTCATGTAAGTGTTATCTGTATCATCCATCTGGAAGAGTGTAATAGTAACTTTTTGCTCCTAAGACAAATTAAAAAAAATAAACCATGTCCAAGGCAAGCAGTGTGAAGGGAACCCCAAATCCACCCAATTCCAAATCCAACTTCCTTTCCATTATACCAAATGGCATGCCAGGGTGGGGAACCCACAGCCTCAAGGCTACATGTGGCCATCTAGGGCCTCAAGTGAAGTCCTTTGACTGAATCCAAACTTCACAGAACAAATCCCCTTGATAAAAGGCTATTCCATAGGCTATATGTGTCTCCTTGTCTTGTGTGAGTCTTTCCAAAGTAGGCACGTAATAATTACTTAATGTTAAATTGTATGTGTACATGTATATATTTGTACACGTGTATATATGCATGTATATAATATATGCATATGTATGCAAACATATATGGGTGAGATGGAGTGAAGGCCAGTTACAAAATGGAATTGGTTTGGTTTGGGAATCAAGAGAACCAATCGGATTCTATCTCATGAACTCTGACCCCATTTTGTTCTGCCACATGTTTAGTTCAGGAAAAAACCCCAAGATTTGGAAGATCACCTGGCAGGATAAGGTACCAGACACTGAGGTCCTTACTTGAACTAAACTGCCAAGCATTCAAACTCTGCTTCAGAGAGTGCAACTCTGATGGGCTGGCCATGTTGGAATGCAAAATGTACACTTGCCAAAAAGACTATTTTATGGAGAACTCACACAGGGCAAGCACTCACATGGTGATCAGAAAAGGACACTCTTAAGTTCTCTCTTAAGAACTTTGGAATTGATTATGTGACATGAGAGACACTGGCACAGGACCACCCAGTGTGGCATGCCCACATCAGAATCGAAACAGCTCAAAGGAAATGCAAGATACACAAATTTAGAGAATCCACCCCAAATGTTCACATGAACTATTTGTGTCCTATCTGTGGTAGAGCATTCTGAGCTCATATTGGTGATCAGTCACAGTCAGACACATTTTAACTTGACTCTAGCATAGTGGTGTCACTTTGGTCTTTGAGAATGAAGGACAACAACCAATCATGCCATATTGTTTTTCTGCAAATCATCCCTGGGAAACTAGATGGTATAAGCCATCTATGGTTCCATAAATGCAGGTGGATACAATTAATCAGTATCTCCCAATTCTGGGAAAGGAAAGACCTGAAAACCCATTCACTCCCTCCAAAGTCAACTGGAACTCATTCTCCTCACCCCCCTCTCCCGCCCCCAACTTGGCAAATCCATCATCTTTTCCTCCAATTAAAAATCAGATCACTGAATTTTGTATCCTGGTTTATATCCTATTGGTTGTTTTCTTTTAGTGCATAAAAATCTGTCTCCCTCTGTATTCGAGGTCCAGTGCCAATCTGAGGAGTCCTGGTCCCGATTTGTTATTCAAGTAGCATGTGTTGCTTAATAAATAGGTATGTTCAAAAGCTCAAACGTGTATTGCTTCAATTATTTCAGATCTCACCCACCACAGTTTTTGGCAAAGCCAAGCCAGGTTGAATCAGGACCCTGGCCCCCAGGAGGACAGTTACTCAGAAAAACTACCTTGAACACCTTGGACTCCTTTCTGTGGGACATCTTCACAGAAGACTGCCCCCAGAGACTGGACTTCCCCCTTGATTTCAAATTCTTCTGAGCTAAGGTAAGTTTTACCTCGACACTGCTGGGGAAGGTTTACCTTCACACTGCTGGGAACACTCTACCCCTACACTGCTAGGGACAGTTTGCCCCCCACCCACTTCCTTTAAGGAAACTATGGGTTAGGAGATACTCCCTTTAGGGAACAGTGGGTTCTGATAATAGTAAAACACCAAAGGATTCCTCCTTGGATAAAATTTATTTTTGGCATGAAACGAAGGTCAGAGTGACACCCACCCCCTTTGGGAGCTTCTTATTGGTCTGGAACTTCTCATATAAGGACGGAGGAGGTGACTAAAAGATAGAACTCTCGAATTATGCTAAAATATATAAAATCCAAATGGATCCCAAATTTGGCAGCAAATTAAAGGCTTTGAGATTAGACTTTCAGTAGAAGACCCTTCACAATATGTATAGATGGGTTCATATGTATGTTGCACATGCATTGTATGGATATATGTGCATCTATATAATGTGCATATATAATACATATACTATATATATATATATATATATATATATATATATACATGGCTATATACATACTTACAATCGGGAGTATTAAATCTTGCATTGTTCTTTGACTGGTGAGGAAAGGTAAGAACAGTCCCCTGGAAAAAAAGAGGTGATTAGGAGGGCTACATAGTGGGAAGTGATGAGCTATGTAGGGCGGGGGGGGGGGGGAAAGACAATATAAAACATTTGGGTGTTTACTTGCCAAGACAAACCCAGGAACTATATGAATACAATTACAAAGCATTTTTCACACAAATGAAGTCAGATCTAAATAATTGGAAAAATATCAGTTGCTCATGGTTAGGCCTAGCTAATATAATAAAAATAACAATTCTACCCAAATTAGTTTACTTATTTAGTGCCATACTAATCAAAATACCAAAAAATTATTTTATAGAGCTAGAAAAAATAATAACAAAATTCATCTGGAAGAGCAAAAGGTCGAGAATATCAAGAGAAATAATGAAAAGAAATGCAAGGGAAGGTGGCCTAGCCATACCAGATCTAAAACTGTATTATAAAGCAGCATTCATCAAAACTACTTGGTACTGGCTAAGAAAGAGAATGGTGGATCTTTGGAATAGATTAGATATGCAAGACGGGGCGGAGCCAAGATGGCGGCTGGTAAGCACGGACTAGAGTGAGCTCCGTACCCGAGTCCCTCCAAAAACCTATAAAAATGGCTCTGAACCAATTCTAGAACAGCAGAACCGACAGAACAGCAGAGGGAAGCAGGGCTCCAGCCCAGGACAGCCTGGATGGTCTCTGGGTGAGGTCTATTCCACACGGAGCTGGGAGCTGGGAACGGAGTGGAGCAGAGCCCAGCCTGAGCGGCGTGGATGATCCAGACCAGAAGACGGGCGGAGGGGGCCCTAGCGCCCTGAATATGTGAGCTGCGGCAGTTACCAGACCCCTCGACCCACAAACACCAAAGACTGCGGAGAAGGTTAGTGGGAAAAGCTGCAGGAGTGGAAGGAGTTCCCGGTTCGGCTTTCAGCCCCGGGGGCAGCGGAGGTGGGGCAGCTACAGCTGTTGTTACTTCCGGCTCCAGGCCCACCTGGTGGGAGGAATTAAGTGGCGGATCAGAGCAGGGGTGCACAGCCCGCCGAAGATCTGAGCCCAGTTCGGGTTGGGGGTCCTTGGGGAAGGAGGAGTGCGGCTCTGACAGAGCTGGCACCTCCCCCCCAAACGTAGAACATAGAACTCGTTAGTCTACAAGCAGTCATACCCCACTGAAAAACTCAAGATTAGATATGCAAGACACAATAGTCAACAGCTATAGTCATCTACTGTTTGATAAACCCCAAAACTCCAGGCTCTGGGATAAAAACTCATTATTTAACAAAAACTACTGAGAAAACTGGAAAAGAGTATGGCAGAAACTAGGCATAGACCAACATCTTATACCATATACCAAGATAAAGTCAAAATGAGTACATGATCTAGATATAAAGGGTGAGACTATAAGCAAATTAGGAGAGCAAGGAATAGTTTCACCTGTCAGATCTATGGAGAAGGGAAGAATTTGTGACCAAACAAAAGATAGAGAACATTATGAAATGCAAAATGGTTAATTTTGATTATGTTAAATTAAAATTTTGGGGGGCAAACAAAGCCAATGCAACCAAGATTAGAAGGGAAGCAAGAAAGCTGAGAAACAATTTTAAAGCTAGCGTTTCTGATAAGGCCTCATTTCTAAAATATATAGAGAAATAAATCAAATCTATGAGAATACAAGACATTCCCAAATTGATAAATGATTAAAAGATAGGAACAGGCAGTTTTCAGAGAAAGAAATTAGAACTATGTATCATCCTATAAAAATGCTTTAAATCACTATTGATTAGAGAAATGCAAATTAAAACAACTATGAGGTACTGCATCACACCTATCAGATTGGCTAATATGACAGAAAAGGAAAATGATAAACACTGGAGAAAATGTAGGAAAATTGGGACACTAATGTTTTGTGGGTGGAGTTGTGAACTGATCTAACCATTCTGGAGAACAATTTGGAACTATGCCCAAAGGGCTATAAAACCATGCATACTCTTTGACCCAGTAATACCACTACTAGGTCTGTATCCCAAAGAGATCATAAAGTGGGCAAAGGACCTACATGTACACAAATGTTTATAGTAGCTCTTTTTGTGGTGACCAAGAATTGGAAATTGAGGGGATGTCCATCAATTGGGAAATGACTGAAAAAGTTGTGGTATATGAACATAATGGAATGCTATTGTTCCATAAGAAATGATGAGCAGGACTTCAGAAAAACCTGGAAAGCCTTAGATGAACTGATGCTGAGTGAAACGAGCATAAGCAGGAGAACATTATGCATGGTAACAGCAATATTGTGGGATGACTGATTCTGATAGACTTAACTCTTCTCAGCAATACAAAGATCTAAGACAACTCCAAAAGACTCGTGATGGGACATGCCATCTACATTCAGAGAAAGAACTATGGAGTCTGAATGTAGATTGAAGCAGACTATTTTCTTTCTCTCTCTTTTTTTCTTCTTTCTTATGGTTTTTCCCTTTCGTTCTAGTTCTTCTTTACAACACAACTAATATGGAAATATATTTAATATGATTGTACATGTATAGCCTATATAAGATTGTGTGCCATCTTGCAGAGTGGGGGGAATTTAGAATTCAAAATCTTGTGGAAATGAATGTAGAAAACTAAAAACAGGGGCAGCTAGGTGGCGCAGTGAGTAGAGCACTGGTCCTGGAGTCAGGAGGACCTGACTTCAAATCTGGCCTCAGACACTTGACACATTTACTAGCTGTGTGACCTTGGGCAAGTCACTTAACACCAATTGCCCTGCCTTCCCCCCTCCAAAAACAACAAAGCAAAAAAAAAAAAAAAAAAGAAGGCATAGGATCCAGTGTTTGGGGAGACGATATAGTCAGTAGTCAACAAGCATTTATTAAGCACCTACTATGTGCCAAGCTCCCTGCTAAGCACTGATGATACACAGAAAGATTTTTAAAAAAACCAAACGGTTCCCTTAAGGAACTCACAGCCTGATGTGGGAGACAGAATGCAAACAATTACTACTGCTGCTTTTCTATGTGATTATGGGTGCTTTGTGAGTAAGGAAATAAATAGTCATATACTTAATTTGGAAAGGATAAATTCATATGAAAAAGTTCTCCATCTTACAATGAGAAAATGCACATTGATATAAATCTGAGCTTTCCCCTCACACCTATAAAATTGGCAAGGATGACAGAAGTCCATGATCAATGTTAGAAATAGTCACTGTTAGAAATAGTCAACGTTAGAAAGGCAACAAGCTTCAAGCTCACTCATACACTATGTAAATTGCTCACATAGAAGGAAATTCTTTTTCACCTTAGGAAGTCTTTTCTTATACCAAACTTTGTCTTTTTGCAACTTTGGCCCCAGTTCTTGAAGATCTTTTAAGAGAGTATTTTGCTCCGTTGAGTTTAATGCATTTTGTCGTCAACATAATATAAATCTGACAGATTTTTGCATGTGGGTGCAATTTACCATACACAAATTGCTCCAACTAGTACAGAAAACAATTTAGAATTATACAAGAAAACTGTGTAAACCCTTTGACTCAGTGATCCCACTACTAAGCATACACCGCCCCCCGCCCCCACCAAGGGAGTCAAAACATTAAGAAAGGCTCTATATACACTCAAATGTTCACAGCAGCACTTTGTGTGGCAGCAAAAAACTGGCAACTAAGTGGATACCCATCAGATGGAGGATAGCTGAACAAATTGGTACATGTGAATGTAATCAAACATTCTCACACTGGAAGAAACAAGGAATATGAGGAAGGATGTGAGGAAGGATCAAATGAACAAAGCTGAATGGGGAGAACTTGATACATAATGACCACAGTAACATGCAGGAAAACAATGTTAAAATGCAAACAGACACATTAAGAGCAGCAATTAACTTTGTTTGCAAGGAATAGACACAGAGATGTGTCCTCTCAAGCTAGAGATGAGCCCCCCCCCCGATTTATCAGATATGGTTGATTCTCACATTTCCCTTTACTGGGGGGAGCTGGGTAGTGCAATGGATAAGGATAGAGTCTCGGCCCTGGAGTCAGGAAGACCTGAGTTCAAATGTGACCTCAAGCATTTGGCACTTACTAGCTGTGTGACCCTGGGCAAGTCACTAAATCCCCGATCACCTTGCAAAAAAACTCCAAAATTTCTCTTTACTGTTTCACTTCTTTGCAAGAGAGGGTTCAATGTGGAGACGATATATCAAGAACAACTACGGTATAAAAATCAGAAGGTACCAATAAAACATTTTATAAATAATAGATATGTAGGAAATAGCTAGAGGGCTCTTCCTATGTCAGCTCTAAGGTTTTTCTCAACTCTAAAAATCCCTCAAATCAAACAGCTTGTATCCCGAATCCACCCCTTTGTTCACGTCAGTATCCATGTGTAGAATGCCATTCCCTATGTGCCATCCCTGCCCCTCCCATACCCCTTTACACCTGTGCGAACCCTACCTTTCCTTCAAGGCCAGCTTACATCTTGTTTCCTTCATGAAGCTTTCTCTGATAACTCTAGATAAAAGTGACCTCTCCTCTGAAATCCTAAAACGTTTTATTTGTGTACCACTAAACTTACCCATTTATTGTCTACATTGTTATTTTACTTTATGTGTGTGTGTGTGTGTGTGTGTATGTATATATGTATGTATGTATGTATGTATGTATGTATATATCACAGTCTCTTTGGCTTTCCCTAATGCCTAAAACACTTTCTCTCCTCCCCTACAACTACTGACCTTCCTGACTTTCTTCAAGTCCCAACTAAAATCCCATCTTCTACAAGAAGCCTCCCCTAAACCCTCTTAATTCCAGCAGCTTCCTTCTGTTTATTGTTGTTCAGTTGTTGCAGTCGTATCTGACTCTTTGTGATGCCATTTGAGTTTTCTTGGGCAAGATACTGGAGTGGTTTACTATTTCTTTCTCCAGCTCATTTTACAGATGATGAAACTAAGGCAAACAGGGTTAAGCGACTTGCCCAGAGTCACGCAGCTAGTAAGTGTCTGAGGCCAGATTTGAACTCAGGTCTTTCTAATTCCACGTCCAGCAGCTCAATCTACTATACCACATAGCTGCTCTCCTTCCCTCTGTTAATTATTTCCTATTTAGCTTGTATAGAACTTGCTTTGTATATATTTGTTTGCATGTTGTGTTCCCCATTATATTTTAAGCTCCCTGAGGGCAGGGACTGTCTTTTGCCTCTTTTTGTATCTGCAGCACTTAGCATAGTGCCTGGCGCGTAGTAGGTGAAAATTGACTGATTCATATATGTCTTACTCATCATTGGGAGTCTATAATATTTAAGGATAGCAACCGTCACCATGACATCATTTTCATATCCCCCATAGTTTGCCTATCTATTGCTCAATGCTTATTTTATGACTGATTGACTGAAGAAAATCTAGCACTAACATCTATTCATATAATCCTAAGTCTTAAGGCTGAGAGGGACCTTAAAGATGATGTAGCAGCCTCATTTTACAAATGAAGAAACTGAGCCCAGAGACATGAAATAGTTGGTTAAAATCTTAAAGGTAAAATATTTTAACTCCTTTTCTCTAATTCCAAATTTAGTTCTCTCTCTACTATTCCATTCTCAGTGCTGAATAATGTTTGACAGCTGTCTCTCTCTCTCTCCCCTCAAAATATTTCATGACATACTTCTAAATTTAATCAACACATCTTCTCCATCACTTCCTTAAGTCTTGAAAATAAAAAAAAAACAATAAATCAAGACCTGGTTTATAGCATTTGCTAACTTCCAAGGTATAAATAAGAAATCACACCGAAAATTTAACAATCAGCTCTCTTGGGTTTAAGCTGGCACCAGCACCATGCATCCATCAGAACTCCTGTCCATGATGCTTCCTCAGTACTAAGGGACAGTATTACAGAAAAAGAAAAAGCAAGGCAAGGGAAAGGGGGAAAGAATCATCGTTTATTTGTTGTTTCTCTAAATTTCCAAAGCTTCCCCTCAAAGGTTCCACAGGGACTTAGGCTCAAGGGTTGCCATCCTACATAAACCTGTTCCAATATTTTTTAGAGCCAAATATGTTCATATCTATTTCACTGATAACCAGGAAAAGCCAAAATCCTTTTAAGAAGTAGTAAGAAATAATGAATGTGCAGTTAGTGGCACAATGAATACGGCACTCATCCTGGAGTCAAGACAATCCATCTTCCTGAGTTCAAATCCCACCTCAGAAATTTACTAGCTATATGACCCTGGGCGTGTCACTTAACTTTGCTTGCCTCAGTTTCCTCATCTGTCAAATGATCTGGAGAAGGAAATTGCAAACCACTCCAGTATCTTTGCCAAGAAAAGCTCAAGCGGGGTCCTGAAGAATAGGACATAAGTGAACAACAAAAACAAAAAAGAAATGATGAATATGAGGAGATGCCAAGTGAAGAAAGCAGGATGAACAGTGACTGCAGCGATACAAAGAAAAACGCCATTTAAAGCATGCATGTGCGATCCCTGATATTTATAGGAACCCAGGTCAAAGATGATAAGGATGTTACAAGGCTCTGCTTAAATGAGATCAATTTGAGGCACATTCGAAGGACCTATAGAGTTGGAACCAGAGGACTTGAATTCAAATCCTGACCCTGCCATTTACTCACTAGGACCTTTGCCAAGTCATTTAGGCTGTCTGAGCCTCAGTCTTCTCATCGCAAAATGAGAGAGGTTGAGTTACACGAAATGACAACCAAGCTTCCTTCAAGCTTTAAATCTATGATGCCACGAACCTGTGAACTTCCTCGAGAAACATCCAGAAAATCCTGGCGATTATTACAGTTCAGAGATTTGATTGAGCCATTGGTCCTCAGTCTCACACTGAAATAGTAGAATCAGGAAACATGGAGTTCAATTTGATTCTATTAATGAGATATTAATCAACCATTTAATCAGGTAGTGTGCAAGGTGCCTGAATACAGACAAAAATATGACAGTTTGACCTCAATGAGTTTGCATTCTATTGGAAATGGTCATTCTATAACCATCTTCTAAGCCTGAACTATTGGACCCAAACTAATTTTCCCTGCTACCATTTCAAAGGATCCCCTGTCATTCCTGTAATCTACCTTGAATTAGAAAGAGTTACTCAAATGGAAGAAGAATGTCATATCTGTGGAAACAAGAGTGCACCATTAGTGTGAATTCCAAAAAAGATTCACTAGGGACAACCAAGAGGTTAAAGGCAGATTTTACCCACAACCTTGGTTCATTTATTCATAAGATACCGTACCCGGCCAACAGAGCGATTTAAAGACTGCAGGGAGAGTATGAGAGAGCCAGGTGTGGAACCTTGGACTTGTCCATGTGTTGCGTGGCTCAAAGTCTATTGGGCCATAGGATCTCAAGCTGGAAAGGCTCACTTGGAGCTCATTTTGCTGGTCTTCATTTTGCACATGAGGAAATGGAGGCCCAAAGAAGTAAGGTGACTTGCCCAAGGTTCTACAACTTGTGAGTGGCACAGCTAAGTTATGAGCCCAGGTCATTCAGTGTTCTTTGCACCCTACCCCCTGATGGTGGAACTTCCAGTCCTCCAAAAATCATGGGCTACTCCCTCTCCTCTCTTTCCAGAAAACTATTTGGCCCCACTTGTGAACTTTGAAGTTTTCACTCCAATCCTCTCCTCTTCCATGCCAACCCTTCCTGGGCCATCAATAGACTTAAGCTGTTTTTTAATGCTCCCCTTGTACTTGCCTTGTCTCCTGTCAAGCCAGCCAGAAGTTGGGGTTTTTTATCAGGAAGATGTTTCAAAGAGCCTGCCCTGCAGCCATCCCATCCTACACCGCCTTTGTCAGAATCCTAATGACGAATTCTCAAATACATAAGAGACCATCTCCAGCTGTACAACTGAAGAGCTTCCGGGGCTCTGTCGAGTTCCCTGACCTCAGCCCTATTTTTTCCCTCATTTTGATCTGGGAGAATGGTGCCTCCTGACTTCCAGAACCCCTCGAGTTCGCCTGGCGGGGACAGAGCGCTAGCTTAACCAGTCCTAGCAAGACTTAAAACAGGGCACTCAGGATCAAAGTGACCAACAGGCCAGAGAATTAGCCACTGAACCAGCCCTGGAGAGAACCCCATTAAAAGCTGCCTTGTTGCAAGTGGTTAAAGCTCAGGAAAAAAAGTCGGGGCTTTCAAAATAGTCACACATCGGACTCAACGATTTTAATGTGCCGATGGTACAGTGGTCTAAAAGATCTAGGTGCAGGGGAAAGAATACATTGCAATTTCTATTTTTTTTCCCCTTAAAAGACCCATAAACCTCCAAAGATTTGGGCTTCTTCTCGGACATTTCCCTTAGAATCAAATTAAAGAAATGTCTCCCTATTTAAGCAGCAGTGAGAGAAGAGGGAGAAACATATTTGTGGGTACACACACACACACATACACACACATGTGCGTGCATACACACACACGTGTGCACACGCACACACACACACACACACACACACACACACACACACACACCAATGAGTCTGGATTAAAAATAACAGATCAGAATGGTCCTATCAATGAACGCGCACTTCATTTTTTTTTTTCCTTCTCATTGTCTGTTTAGTAAAGAGGAGTATACAAGCAATGGGGATGATCATTTGAAGGCGGGAAAGACACAACTGTCAGGCTTCAAGGACAAAGCCCCTTCTGACAATCCCTTTCCTTAAATCCAGACATTAGAGCCAAAGGAATGAGAGAAGAAGACAAAAAAAGGGAAGAAAAGCAGCTCACTCATGGATAGCTTACAGAGGGTACTGAGGAAGATTATGCTAATCTCTGCTTCATTGTCCCCAGCAAAATGTTTTCATATCAGCCCTTTTATCTGGGGAAGGAGGGATGCCCCACCTCTCAACTCTGTAACAGCCAGCACTTTCTGTGTGGTTTCTGCGTAATTAACACCGGCCCTGGGCCTTTTCATTTGTCCTCCTCCAGCTTATGGCCTTTAAGGGTGTCCACAGGGGAGCATCTCTCACCCTTTGCTTGTGGCCTGAGAGGCGCAGCTTATGCTTACATCTGTATGCCATCTGTTAATGGCAGAGGGAGCAAAACTTGGACAAACTTTTACTTTTCCATTAGAGAATGCAACAGACTAAATCGGCTGGCCACGGGACTGGTGAATTATTATTTTCCCCCTACCACTCGAAAGTAGGAATTTAAGCCAACTGGCGCATTTTGCACATCAGATTTCTGCCTCATTATAATCTAGCTTTCATTCAGGACTTAAACTACATGAAAGCAGTTGCTTAGGTGGGGAATTGAATGGACCAAAGGGATGAATTGTTTTGGGTTTTTGTAAAGGACTATATTTCAGTGTCCCCCTTATTTAATTTCAGAAGCATGTCAGCTATGAACCACATGGGATATTGTGGCAATGTGGAGGCTTTTGGGAGCCCCATGGTAAGGCAGGATTGAAGAATGGAGATTGAGGTCCAACCACAGCACCCCCTTTAATTGATTTCCCTAGCTTTTTGTTGGCTAAGGTCAAACACGTAGGAAAATAATGCAAGCCAATCTTCAAGATGATGGAAGTGATGAGGAAAGATAAATGAGAAGCTGTAGGCCATAACGCTCTTGCTTATTGTACTTGTGGGTGTGAGAATGATGTTGTTTAGTGTTTCCCTGCATCATTTCAAAAGAAGGAGGATGCTAGCTAGAAAGTCAAACACCAGAGATACGGTAGTGTGCCTCAAATCTAGTTTATTGGCCTATATAGACAGGTAAATGGGAAAAGAAATAAGCTGATAGGTAGAAAACAGACGGACAGACAGACAGATACATAGATACATAGATGGTGGATAGATGAATGAACAAATGAAACCTCCCTGCCTTTCTTTTACCTATATGCACCTTCAACATACCTGTTATTAAACAAGTAAACTGGGCCTATACCTGCTTAGGAAGATCTTGTTCTATCATTTTTCAGGCATGTCTGACTCTTTGTGACACCATCTGGGATTTTCTTAGCAAAGATATTAGAGCAGTTTGCCATTTCCTTCTGTAGCTCATTTTACCAATGAGGAAACTGAGGCAAACAGGATAAAGTGACTTTCCCAGGATCACACAGCTGGTAAGTGTTGGAGGCTGGATTCGAACTCAGCTTTTCCTGACTCCAGGTCCAGTGCCCTACCTACTGCATCACTTAGCTGACTTTTAGGGAGATTTTCAAATATTAAAAAATAATAGCTTAGGGGTATCTGTTGGTTAACGTACTTTGCAAGATATTTACAGCAGCTATTTTTGTGATATAAAATGATGCAATTCAGCATGATGCAAGGACATTTACTAAGTACTTCCTGGGCACAGAACATTCTGCCAGGACTGAGAGAGATACAAAGCTTGCTCAAGACGATCTCTACCCTCAAGGATCTTCCAGCCTAGCGATGATCATTGGCTGTTGGCAGCAGAATTTCGATCCACTCAAAGTTGTGTTTTTAAGATAGTTCTTAACCCTTTTGTAAAATGGACGCCTTTGTCAGTTTGGTGAAACCTATGGATGCCTTGTTAGAATGAAGTTGACTATTTACATTCATAATTGAAGGAAATGTTAAATTTCTGTTTGAGATTAATGAAAAATAAAGATGTACTTTTTCCCATGCAAAATCACCAACTCTCTGAAATGCATCCACAGGCCCCAGGGTTTGTGGTTCTACTGACAGGTCTACATAGCAGGAAGTCATCCAATGTGACTTGATAAAGGCTATCTGGACCTACCCATATCCCCAGAGAAATTTCGCTACAACATCATTGACAAGTGGTCATTCAGTCTTTGCTTGAACACCTCCAATGAGGGGGAACTCACTACCTCTTGAGCAGCCTATTACACCCTAGAACAGCTCCCATTCTTAGGAGATATTTCCTAACATTTAGTCTAAATCTCTTCTCCACAATTTCTATCCATGAGAGGAAAGGAGATTGGGGGATTGTTCAAGAAGCTGGCCACAGCTCTGTCCCCCCTATCCAAAGTCTATCTTTCACAACCCAAGGCTTTGAAAGCAGTTCAGAGTAAAAACCAAGAAGACAAGCAGATGACTTGGAAAGATAGGATATGTAGGAGAAGTGTGCTGGTAAACGTTTAATAACTGGCTCTCACATGGGGGGGGGATAGGAATGTATACACAGACACATTTTCTTTTTCTATTTTTAATTTTATTTTTAATTTCTGGGATGAAACAAGAATTTCTATAATACAAGGTGTTCCTAAAGTCTGGACGCATAGGCAAAAATGCATAAATGAATGAAATTTTCAACAACATTTTATTTAATCAGAATATTAACAAATAACATCTTCAACATGATTTCCATCATTTGTGATGCAAAAATTGATGTGCTTTGCAAGATTCACATGAACTCCATGCAATAACTCCACATTGCTGTCAAATTTAGCACATTCACTCTTTATGCGTTCAATCAAGTGTGTTGCATCTGTGATTTTCATTGAGTACACTTTCTCCTTTAGCATACCCCAGAAAAAGAAGTCAAGGGGGCTAAGGTCTGTTAATATTCCAAATATTTCAAAATATGCATTTCCCTTTGTGTCCAGACTTTAGTGACACCCTGTACAGTAAAATAAAGATGATTGCACATGAAAGTGCAAGTATTACTATTCCTTTTAAGTATATAATAAAGTTATCATGTAAAGTTCTTTTTTTCTTCTCAATCTGCACTATTAATTTTTTCTCAATCACTTAAGTCCAGGCAATCAACAAAGCAATAAATCAAGCCCCAATTTGTATTGGTTGCTGATTTCTGCAGTGTAAATACACCCCCTTGAAAATACAATGATCTGCTTTTGTGAGCTGGGTCAAGCTGGCTCTAACACACCCCTGATGTGTAGCCAAAAGTGCAGTAATAATTGTGTGGTGATAATAATAATATTAATATAATGATTTAAGGTTTATAAAGTACTCTATATGTATTATAATACTTGGGAATTGTAGCAAACCTGGGTATTATCAGGTAGTAAGGAACAAATCTGAGATTCAAAGCTGGCTGCTCTTCCTCCAGATTTTGCATACTCTGTCCACTGTACCACCCTGTCTCCATTGGAACTGGAGCCTCTTCTGACTCCAAGTTCATCACACCAAGTTGTTTTATGTAATGCATTCATATGATATATACAAATTTCCTTTGCAATGCCAAATACAAAAGAGAGAGACAGAGAGAGAGTGAGAGAGAGAGAGAGAGAGAGAGAGAGAGAGAGAGAGAGAGAGAGAGAGAGAGAGAGATTCAGTGATGTAGCCAATTGCCTTCTGCACTCACATCTCACTTGAGGACTCCAGTGCTTTACCCATTGTTGGCAAAATTGGACAGGCAATGTGCTGCAGTGGAAAGAAAGGCTGAGTAGGCATCAGGAGATGGAGGCTCTGTCCCAACGATGCCGTTCACTAGCTGTATAGCCTCTCCCCATTCCAGTCCACCCTCCAAACTGCTATCAAACTGATCTTCCTAAGGCAAAAGCCTGACCCTGTCACTCCCTTCCTTAAAAATCTTCTTCAGTTCCCTACTGCTGCTAGGATAAAAATACCGTCTCCTCAACTTGACATTTGAAGACTCACTTTCTATGGTTGAGCTAAAACCTGCCTTTCCAATCTTATTTCACATCACACTCCTTCCCCCACTCAACATTCCAACCAAAGTAGGCTGCTAGCTGTTTCATCCCCTCCCTACTCTCGGCTCTGTCACATTCTCCTAAGCTGGCCAAATAGCTGAATTTCATTCCCTCCTCATCTCTACCTTTCAGCATTTTCATCCTCCTTATAAATCCTTCCCTGATTCCCACCCCCTCCCCATTACTCCCCTCTCCTTCCTCAAACTACCTTGCATTTACTGATCTGTGTCCATCCTAGTAGAATATGAACTTCTTGAAGGCAGGGACTACTGTGTTTTATTTTTAATGCTGAATCTTCAATAGTCCAGCATAATGCCTGGTATACAGTAGGTGCTCATTGTTTATTTGTTCAATTGAATTAGACAAATTACTTTTCCTTTTCAAATCTCAATTTCTTTCAGCTATAAAATGGAGATGAGGGTCAGCCCCGTTAGATGATCTTTAAAGTTCTGTCTGACACTGTGAGTTTATGATTCCGTGATTATCTCTGCACCTCTGTTGCCTTAGCTATAAAATGAGGGTATGGAGATTGTTGATCTCTAAGGTTCTAACCGGCTTTCGCGGTCTAAGATGTTATAGTTATGGAGGCTAGGTCATACTTTATTTCCCTTAGAACAAATAGATAGTTTGTAAATATTCGACCAAGCCAGGATTTTCATGAGGGCTGAAAAGGTTTGCTTGGTATAAAGGAGTACCCTATGCTATGCCATCAAAGTGGTATATCCAAGACCCTGAGTAATGCCAGTCCTGTTGACATTAATGATCCTGCTTTAGAAAATAACCATACGCTCAGGGCCTGCCCTTTTTGGCAGCAATGTTGTTTGGGTACCTGCCAGCACATGTACACACTTAGGGTCTGACCTTTACTATAGTGATGGCATTGGGCCAGTGCCAAAGTCCTTGCCCTTTGGCTCCATGCCCACAGCCTGGCCAAGATGCTCCATTCTCCCCGCAGTGTATACTCTCTGCCGTGTGTAATTGCTGAAGAGGGACAGAGACTGAGCATGGAGAACATTCCATTGGGGGGGGAATGATTTATTTATTGTCTTCATTTCAAGTTATATTAGCTTGAACAAACTGGATGCTTTGAACAGGGCCACATACACTATGGGTTTATAGTAAGTGCTTTTTAATGATGGGGGCAGAAGGAGAACCAAGATAAACATATTTTATTCTCTCTTCTCAATGATTTCAGCAAATAACCTTTGAGATTATTTTTATGGGAAGTTTCTCTAGGAAACTCTAAAAGTATATGTTACAGACAACTTGCTGCTCTATATTTATAGAGGAATACTTTTTTCAAGGTTTTTATAAATATCTCATACCATTATAATGCAAACTGAGAGATATGGATTAGATGGTAATATAATATGAATTAGTTGATAATACAATCAAATAGATTAAAAAATAACCCAGTGGCCAGACTGAAATAGTTGTTGTTAATTATTCAATGTCAAAATGCCAAGAGGTCTCCTGTAGAGCACCCCAGGGATCTATGCTTTGCCCTGTACTGGTTAACATCTTCATCAATGATGTGGATAAAGGCATAGATAACATTGCAGATGACAGAAAACTGGCAAATATAGCTAACCTACAGGAAGACATGAATTACAGAATCAGGATCCAAAAGTATACTGACAGCCTTGCATTGGGCAAATTCCAATAAGATATTATTCATTAGGGATAAATGTAAAGTCTGGCACTCAAGTAGAAAAAAATCAGTTTCACAAATATAGGATGGGGAGAGGCTTAGAGAGACGACTATTGTTCCAAAAAAGATCTGGAGGTTGTTAGGGGTTACAGGCTTACTAAGAGACAGCAGTGGGATGTGGCAGACAAAAAAAGCTACTTCCATATCTTGGGCTGCATTAAGAAAGGCAGAACTTCTAGAAATAGGGAAATGATGCTCCCCCTGTAATCTGTCGTCATCAGACCTCTTCTGAATGGTCTTTAACTCTCAGTGCCATGGTTTCAGAAAGATGTCGATAAGCTGGTTACATTGATAAGTGTCCAGAGGGCAATGAGCATGGTAAAAGGCCTTCAACACATTTCATATAAGGATCAGTTGAAGGAACTGGGCATATTTAGCTGGGAAAAGAGAAGACCAAAGGTGACTTGATAGGAGATGTGTATTTGAAGCGTTGTCATATGGAGGAAGGGTGAGATTTATTGTACTTAAATCCAAAGGCAGAATCAGGAAGAATGGGTAGAAGCTGCACCAATTTAGACTTTATCTCAGAAAAATTTTTCTAACAACTAGAGCTATCAAAAAGTGGAATCCAGGCATGGTGGGTTCCCCCTTCCTTAGAGGGTTTCAAGCAGAGTCTGCAGGGCCACTTCTCAGGTACGGTATCATTGGGATTTCTTTTGTGGATGGGTTCTGAGGTCCCCTCCAAAACTCAGATTCTATGATTCTGTGAATGACTTTCCTATTCCCAGAAGTTCTCTACACCAATGAAATCACATATCTAGACATCACCTCCACCAAAAATGGAGATTTCCAGAATGATCAGGCAATCAGAAAAGTAGGTTTTCCTTCACAAAGACACTATATTTTGGATTCTTTTGATTTTTAAAAGCACATGTAAAACCCTGTTATAAACAAAGAATTTTCTTCGTTCAGGATCTTAGAGAAAGGCAAGATAGCAACAAAGGGAATTCCCCAGCCCAAAGAAAAGGTACTTAATTGTTGGCTGGGTGGCTTCCTTGAAGCACAGGCGTGGCTTACAAAGGGTTTCTATGTGCCAACTTAAAATTAAAAGTGGTTTACAGACTTTCTACCATAGTTAACCCATCTTCTGATTCTTTCCCCAAGAGAGAGGCATGACCTTGGTCATCTCAACACTGTGTTGATTATTTCATATTTGTATGTGATCGTATCTACATGTACATTTCATATCCATTTGTGGTCATGTCTGTGCACATACCCCCAGTAGAAATCAATCTCCTTGAGGACCACAACTGTTTTATTTTTGTCTTTGCATCTCCAAGGCCTGGATATAGTTGCTGCTTAATAAATGCTTATCGAATTGAATCGAATTGAATTTTCCAGAGTAATGATATAATTAAACCTTTAAATTTTCAGTCAAAGAATCCTCTGAACTGAGAATCCCCTTTGATAGTGCAGCTTTCTAAACAGCCAAAGACACCTATTTTAGCCCTGTATCTCTCGGTTTGGTGGCATTCAATCACTCTATGAATGTTCCAACTGAGGAAAACAGCCTCACCATGAAAACTAAAGCCCTACTTGCTGATTACCTGGAGGTTTACTTGCTGTAAGCTGTTTAGGCCACATGAAACTTGCAACACACTGTTAGATCTTTACAAATTTCATGAAATCTGTTTCGGATATCCCCAAAATCCTGAACTGCTTGAATCTTTTGTGTCCCAGCACTGGGGACTGACCCATAATCTCTTTCCCAGCCAGGATCCCAAATCTGCAGGCAACCTTGTCACTGATTCCAGCAGCTGCCTAAATCCAGCAGAGGGGATACCACCAATCCACCTTCTAAGGGAAGCCCACAAGGGCTTTGCTTTCCCAATGCCTTGAGGAGGTCCTGAAAGGAAGGTCAGAGGTGATAAAAAAGAGATAAAGTGACAGGACAAGAAGATCAGTCAGTCTGGACCTTCTGGATAAAAACCTCCTGGCTGTTCTCTTTGGGTTGCTAACAGTGTCACTTCATTTAGAAAAATCTCAGTTTTGTTGGAAAAGGTTGGCAGAGAGGGAGGGTTTTGTCAACATTTTTTAGGTTCTTTTTTAATTTTTATTTTCTGTATGCAATTTGGTTTTCATCTTGTTTTGTCGTGTTGTATATGTGTGCGTGTGTGCGTGCATATGTGTGTGTGTGTGTGTGTGTGTGTGTGTGTGTGTTTTGGTCAGATCACTGTTCATCTATCTAAAAGCCTTATTCAGTTGTCCTTGTCACGAGTACTTTGTCTTACACAGGCCGCATTACTCTTGTAAACAGAGGCGGCATCAAAGTGAGAGCAGATCCAGTCGCATCAGTGGATTAAAGCCTTCTGCATGATAAAGTAGCTACCTAGGGGGGGGATAAACTTAATATGTGAAAGAATGTTATTGAGAAGGAATAAAGTACCAAAACTCTGTCATTCTCTCGGTAATGTCCTAATCTAATGCCTGACACTGGGGCCTTAGGCCAGGGTTAGTGTTAATCAATGAAATACCCATCTGTGTGCCCCATCCTTATCGCTATTTAAAACTAGCCTAAACTCAATTATTGTCCCTTAGAGACCAAGATGGGATATTAAGTTGAGTGAAAGGAATTGGATCCCACAAAGGAATCCCAGCGTTAGAATGCAGAGGTATCAACACTGCTAACTAAATTTCAGCTAAACAGAGATTAAATGCTTGTTCTTAAGACATGAAAAAAGTTGCATAGATTACATCTGGCTAAGGCTCCTTGTGTAGAGAACAGCTAAAGTCTGCTTAGCAGAGTCATCAACCTGGAGTGTCCATTGTGAGCATTGGGTGCCATTGTTTGCCCCCCACAAGTATTACGCAACCAATGTTGGAAAGGGAGGGGTAGCTGCTACAAAGAGGAAAAAAAACCCAGATTCAAATCTTCAGCCAAAGATTTGAAGGATCTGTAAAATTCCCAGATTCATAGCAGGGCCTTGGCTGATAATGGCTATTATAGAGAGGTGCCATTTAGGTTCTAAATAATAGAAAAAGCCCTCCTTCAAACTTGCCTTAACTCCAGCTAAATTTTAAGGTGATTTTTGGCAAATGGATTGAGGGGAAAATCTCACAGTCCTTATTTGCTCATTATTCTCTTTTGGCAGCCACCACTTCAACATAAAACGGCAACCTCTTTCATTGCAGGAAGTGTCCAGACATTTTCTTTGGTGTATCCCATTCAAAGTGGGGATATCAAGGAATAGAGCCAGATGCAGATACACACATAATGTCATCAGTAAGCATTGATTAAAAACTTACTGTGAGCCAAGTACTGTGCTAAGCCCTGGGGATATAAATATAAGCAAAAAAATTAAAATAGTTCCTACCTTCAAGGAGCTGATATTCTAATGGGAGGAGCTAACATGTATAAGGGGAGCTGTGAAAGACAGAAAGGTGCACAGTTAAGGGCATGATGGAAAAGTCTAGAGGCTGAGAGATGATTGGTCTTGGACCTTCCCCAAAATGGAGGTTCTGGGAAAAACTCATTGAGGGAGGAAAGGGGCCTCAGGAATGGACTAAGGAAACAACTAAGGCATGGTGCCTCAGTGGTGGTTTAGAAATAAATCAACAGCAGCAACCTCCCCACCCCAAACAAGTAAGGAGAAAAACCTAGAGCTCATAGGATTGCTTCTGTTGAGTAGCAGTCTTGAATTTGTCTTCACTTCGAATTTAAACAAATTTAGTGTTGTCCACACTCAGGACAACATTATTGTGTAAGTCAACTACAGCAACAATGACTTAATAACTAACCTCGACATCTATTGGTGACAGATGCAAAAGTAGTTTCATTCTTGATGCATAGAGGCATCAGACTTCCTTTTTGCCTAGCTACCTGCACACGTTCCGGTTCATGAAATTCAACTTTATCTTAGGAATTCTGACTTCCCCTGGTCCTCTTATAGTCTATATCTGTTTGGTTCCTATGAAAAATAAAACAATCTCGATAAAGGAACCTCCTCTCTCAATTCCTTAGGAATGTCTTTTGTTTTGCTTGCTAACTTCTACATGTTGGTATAGATTCAAGGTCTGCCCCCTTTAAGAAGTCCAGAAACAAAATGGAAAAATCATTCCCTCAGGGAGATGGGCTTTGGGTCAGTGAGCAAAAGAAAGCTAAGGACAGATGCATTTTAAAGGTAAAGGAACCGAGTCTCGGAGACATGAAGTGGCCTTTTCTGGATGCGTGGTTAGCAGGTATTAAGGGTGAGAAGTGAACCCACATCTTGCTGACTGGGTCTAGCATTCTACTGACTATGTCTCAGTTCTCTCTAGCCCTTGCTCTACTGCCTTGCCCATTAGAATTACTTCATGAATATTTGCTGTCATGAGCTGAGTTCACCTGTACAAAGTGGCCTTTACTTCCTGTCCACACTGTCTATATCTTGTACGTACCTAATTATTTGCATGTTGTCTCTCCCATTAGAATGTGAGCTCCTTGAGGGCAGGGACTGTGATTTTTGCTTTTCTTTGTGTCTCCAGCATTTAGTCCCTTGCCTGGAATATTGTGAATGCTGAATTAATGTTTGTTTGCATTGATAACGTAAACATTCTCTGGTACACAGTAAGTGGTTAACAAATGCTAGTTGACTGACTGACTGTTGCACACAGAATGCTTAGAGCACCAAGAAGAAAAGACAGGCAGGAGCTAAATTCTACCTTTCTATGTGAGTTTCCATTTTATCACCTCAAAATCTCCCTGTAATTTCCACAAACATGTCCAGGCAGTGGGGTGGCACTATTTATCTGTAGCAGATAGAGAAACACCCTTGGTATAATTCAGTAATGCCCATAAAGCTGTATACACATAATCGTAATAATGTTTTAAAGTTTGCAAAACCTTTGGAACACTCTGCCTGCCATCTCTGAGCCCTTGCCCTAGCTGTTACTCATGCCTAGAATGTTCATCTTCCCCTTCCCTTCTTAGGAGGCTTGGCTCTCATTAAGACTTCTCTAAAGAATCACTCTCTGTAGGATGCCTTTCCAGATCTCATCTTCTGCTCCTGTCTTCCCTTCTATTTAACTCTGTATGTATCTTGTATGTTCTGATGCGTACGTCTTATCCATCCAATTAGAATATAGGCTACTTGAGATCAGGCACTATTTTGGCTTTTTCTTTGCATTCTCAGTGCTTGGCACAGTTCTTAGTACATAAAAAGCATCTAGAAAGTTCTTGTTGACTGATTTGATCTATAGAACACCCAGGTGAGCCATTTGGTAGAAGTATTACCATACCATTGCATGACGGGTAAGGCACTACACTTGGAAATAGGATGATCTAGGTTCAAATTGGACCCACTAATTATATAACAATCAGCAGGTCATTTAATTTTTCTGTGCCTCAGTTTCCTCAGCTGTTAAGTAGCTGCTACTTCTAAGATCTCTTCCAGTTCTAAACTTATGATCCTATTATTCATTTTACATATACAAAGGCCAGAAAGGATTGATGATTTGTGCAGGGTCACATGGCCAATAAATGCAGGATTTGAAACTCATTCCCAAGCTCAGGCATATCATTCTGTTGTATTAACTTACATTTATGTAGAACATTCCTATAGTAAAAGTATTCTGTGCGTTAGATATAATGGTTGGTACTTATGAAGCTCTTTTGAGTTACAAAATATTTTACATACCTTACCTCTCTTATCTGAACAGCCATTTTGTGCAAATATTATTATAATCATTTTAAGGATGTACAGCTCAGAGAGGTTAGGGAATTTGTCCAAGGCTGCACAGCTAATATGCAAGACAAAAAAAACTTGAACCCAAGGCTTAGAATCAGCCCCACACCCACTACTCTTTTCTGTACAAGACATTGACTGATGAAAGAAAGATGAAAGACAGAAAAGACATGCTCTTCAGCAGCAAAAGTGGGGACTGAAGTATACTCCCTTAATTAAGGAAAACACAGTGTAGCTGATTAACCTGCATGTTACCTTGGTAACCTGAGAATTATGCTGTAAATGGAATATGTTCAGTGATAGGTACCTTTAATCAGACAAGAGGCTCAGGAGCATTTGCAATGAGAGAGCCACAGATCTGAGGTTTCTGGTACTTAAATTGTTCATGAGACAACACTCTGCTGACAAGAGGAAAATATTGCCATTACATAGTAAGTAGGGAATAATGCACAGTGCACCAAGTGCATTTCTGACACACCCAGGGTCCCCATGAAGACACGGAGGTCCTGGCCACAGGACCATCCCTGCAGAATATTATTGTGGCTACAATATTGCCCAGCCTGTTTAAAATAGAACCAACTAAGGGTCATGGGACTGCCAAGAGAAACAGAGTTGTTGAATAGCTAAAATGAGATTGTATACAAAGTGCTTTGTAAACTTTAAAGCTCTGGGCAACTAGCATTTGTTTTTTCAGTGAGTCAGCCCACACTGTGAGGCATTCCTTGAAGAGGTGGATATCCTTTTTAAAAAATCCACATACGCGGCAGCTAGGTGGCGCAGTGAGTAGAGTCAGGAGGACCTGAGTTCAAATTTGACCTCAGACACTTGACACACTTACTAGCTGTGTGACCTTGGGCAAGCCACTTAACCCCAATTGCCCTGCCCTCCCCCACCCTGCAAAAAAAAAGACAAAAAAAAATCCACATACAAGGAGACATTCACTGTCTCTCACCACTCTTAATCTCCACCTGTTGGTATCTTAACTATGACCCAAAACCCAGCCCAAAGGAAAACACCTTAGAGATGAATAGTCCAATCCCTTCATTTTACAAAGGAGGAAACTAATGTTCAGAAGCTGGAAAATGACTTGTCTAAGGTTGTACAAGGAGTTAGAGGGAAATCCAGAATGGATAGATAGATAGATGGATAGATAGATAGATAGATAGATAGATAGATAGATAGATAGATAGAACATTTGTTAAACATTCGCTATGTACCAGATGGGAATACAAATATAAGAAAATAAGAAGATCTCTACTCTCTCAAAGAGTTTGCATTATTCTTTAAAATAATTTTGTCATTAGCAAGCAATTATTTTTCCTCTATCCCACCTCCCCACCCACTGAAAATAAATAAAGAAAGAAAGAAGAAAGGAAGGAAAGAAAGAAGGAAGGAAGGGAAAGAAAAGGAGGAGGAGGAAGGAAAAAAGGAAGGAAAGAAAGAAGGAAAGAAGGGAGGGAGGAAAAATAGAGGGAGGGAGAAAGGAAGGAAGGAAGGAAGGAAGGAAAGAAGGAAGGAAGGAAGCAAGGAAGAAAGGAAGGAAGGAAGGAAAAACCTTCAGATCACGTAAACATAGTCAAGCAAAGTATATTCCCATATTGTCTACATCCAAAAATCCATTTTTCATTGTGCATACTTATCTATCATCTCTCTGTCATGAAGTAAGTGGCATTCTTCTTCATCAGTCCCCTGGAATCATGGTTGATCATTGCAGAGATCAGAGTTCTTGAGTCTTTCACAACTGTTCATTTTTACAATTTTGAGGTTATGATATAAATTGTTCTCCTTGTTCTGGTCAGTTCACTCTGAATCAATTCCTATGAGTCTTCCTAGGTCTCTCTGAAACCACTTTATTCTATGTTCCCTATAACCCAATAGCATTCCATCACATTTGTAGACTACAATTTGTTCAGCATTACTCCAATTTATGGGTGACCTGATGGACAAGTGAATTCTATGAAAAATTTGAAGAACATTAAACGTGAGCTCCTACAGGCCTTTTACCTTTTCTTTTACCTGTCTTTGTATACCCATTGCTTAGCATCTAATAGGTGCTTAATAAATGCTTATTGGCTGAGAGCAATTAATTCCAATATTATACAAACTACAAAAATAGTGAGAAAGAGACAGAGACAGAAACAGAGACAGAGACAGCCAGCAAATTCTTTCTGTGGTACAAATGTGGTCTTGACACCTAAACCAGTGAGAGTCAAGAGAGAAAGAAAACTATAGATCAATACCCTTAATGAACATTGGTACACAGATGTTAAATAAAATATTGGCAAAGAGGCTATAGCAATATGTCACAATGATTATGTACCAGAGGTATGGAATCTGTGGCCTCAAGACCACATGTGGACCTCTGCATCCTCAAGTGCAGCCCTTTAACTGAATCCAAACTTCACAGAACAAATCTCCTTAATAAAAGATTTGTTCTGGAAAACTTGGACTCAGTCAAAATGCCGCACCCAAGGATGCTGATGTTGGGAAAGATTGAAGGCAAAAGCAAAAGGGAGTGGCAGAGGATGAGATGGACAGACAGCATCATGGAAACAATGGACATAAACTCAGCCTTTGAGAGATGGTGGAAGATAAATGGGTCTGGGGTGCTATGGTCCATGAGATGGGCATGACTGGATGGCTGAACAACAACAACATGGTGCTAGGTGCTGCCCCTTATACAGTGGAAAGAGTGTTAGATTTAGAATCAAGGAATGTGGATAAAAATTCTGGCTCTGCCACTTACTTCTTGGGTGACCTTGGGTACATCGCTTAATTTATCGGGTCCTCATTTTGCATATTTCTAAAATGGAGTGGGGAAGGGGGTTGGACTAAATGATTCATGAGATCCCTTCTCACTCTAAATCTAAGATCATATGATTGTCAATGGAGGAAAATCTAATGGATGAAGACTAGCTATTGTCCTGACTATGATATGCAGTTAAATGGACATTCTATAGAGCCTGGATAAATAAGAAAGAGGGACAACTAATTAAATGGGAAAATGAGAACACACTAGATATTCTTTGGGAAATTGTGTAAAACTTTCCTGAAACAAAAGCTCATCTTTAACAAAACTTTATTCCAGTGATTTTGCCAAGCATCAAATACTACGGTCCCCAAAAACAAAGTTATGGGTTGCCCAAAGGACAATGCAGAAGAGCATGTTGGGTGTGGTAGATCACAACGTATTAATACTAGTGAAGAATTGCATGAGAGAAATTACCTAAAATATATTAACAGAGAAATATGGAACCAGAAGAGGTGGGTCAGCCAAGTAACTAGACTGAGAGATAACTAATAAACAGCTCATATTCTCCATTGGTACATATGCAATGTCAAAAAATCTACAGGAAAGTTGGAGGACTTATGGGAAGATATGGGCAATATTAATACAGGATAGAAAAATGTGGATAGGTTGTGCCCTGCACTTTTTGAAAAGTGTACCCACGTGAATGAAAGAATAATTCAACAATAGTATCAAAGAATGTATTATCTATAAAAGGTTACCATTAAAATGCACATCTGTTGCCTGGAAAGGAAGACTTCTGGACAACAAGACTGAAAATTCCTATATCTGGCATTGGGCTTTAAAATCCTAGTAATTCAACAGTTCAATTTTTCTTATTGTTTAACGAGCCACAATACCAAACCCTGGGTTCACAAATGTAAGAACCAAACTTCCTGCCCTCACAAAACTTCCTTTCTACTCAGAGGAAGGGTAACAGGTACAAAACGTAAATAAGCAAATACTACGTATCTGCAAGGTAATTTCAAGAAGGATAAAGTGCGATGGAGATAAGGAGGGAGTGTATTTTATGCATGTATACCATTTTTTTAAGTAGACCAAAGGTACTCACCAATAGTAAGTAGACCATTGCCTATCAGAAATAGATAGCAGTCCTGTTGGACTGGAATGAATAGGACATAAAGGGGAATAATAGAAAATAAGATGAGAAAAGAGGATAGAAGGCATATTGTGAAGAACTTGAAATGCCAGGCTAAGTATATCTATGTTAATGAAGTCTTTTGAGTTGAAGAAGAGGCTATATGATGTGGTCATGTTGATAATCTAGCAATCTCCATCTGGCTTCTGTGTGGAGGATGGAATGAAGAAACAAGGAGACCAATTTGAAAATAGCGCAATAATCCAGTAAAGAGATGATAAGGACCTGACCTGGGTGAAGGCTAGATGAGTGGAGGTAAACGTAGTGATACAAGAGATGCTGTGGAGATAGGATTGACTGGCCATGACAACTGATTGTATATGGAGGCTGGGGGAGAGGGAAAAGTCAAGACTGTGAACCTGAATGACTGGATAAACAGAAAAAGAGATATTCAGAGGAGGTATCAGTTTGGTGTGTGTTGGGGGTAAGGTGATTAGTTCCATCTTGTACATGTTGAGTTTGAAATGTCTGCATGGCATGTATTAGGAGGTGCCAAACCTACTCTCATCCATTAGTGATCATTTGCCTGAATCTAGAGCATGGGGATCAAAAGGCAGATTCCCAATCTACAGATACTGTTTTTGGAAAGAGTGTCATATTTACACTGAGAGAGAAATTTCTTCATCATTTTATATGATTTCTAAATATCATTTGTCACTTGAAGATATTAACTTAGAGTTGAGTCCATTAACAAAATCCTATGTGCCAAGTTGGGGGGGGGTGGAACTAGGTACTTGGAGAGTGTGTTAGGGAACTACCAAAGTCAATAGTGTTGATTAGTAACAGGTTTGGGTGGGGCACCACAGTAGGGGATCCTGGCAGTTTGGAGGCATTAATCATGTGATGGAAGGTGAGAAAGAGAAAAGGGAGGTACCAAAAGTTGGGTGTGGAGGAGGAGGGGAGAAGGAAGAAGAAATGAAGATGCCACTTTTTTTTCCCTAGGGCTGATCCCTATAAAGGACACCTAAGTGATAGGGAGAGAGGAAATTTGCAAAGAGGATTGGGTAAGCAATCTTCAATTTTATTGAGTCTAAATGTTGGAAGGAACCTCAGAAGCCTCCTACTCCAATTTTCTAGGTCAGTCTCTTATTGATTAGTGACCCATTAGCTGTCATGACAGGAGGATTTCTTCCCTTGCTGATTTATTAAAAATAATTTGAGACTTGCTGCAACCAATGAAATACTCAAGTGCCTGCCTAACACTGAGAGATCAGGAAGGAAAACACAACAGGAGATATCAGGGACAGAACAGATGCCAAAATTTGGAGGTGCCTTAAACTCTCCAGGGAAAAAAATGCCAACAGAATGATGGATTGAAGCAAGAAACATTCACCTTTAAATAGGTTTTACTCTGCATGGCATCAAGTAAGTAGCATTGGTGAAATTCTGCAAAGTAAAGCAGCATCTGACTTCTGAGAGGTAGTCTGTAAAACTGTCAGTCTCTCCAAAAAATGAAGTAGCAAATGGAAAATGCACCAATGATAACACTTGGTGTCAGTATCTCTAAGTTTCTGGGTTTTGAAGAATCAGTTCTAAAGAAGTTTTTCCTTGTTAATCAATCACACAGTGAGTTTAATCCAACATAGAGGTTTACTAGATGTGAAATGGTGCTTCCTTTTCTTCTTTTGGATGGAGAGTGGTCACAGGGCTGAGTGGACAGTAATCGAGAGATTAGGAATCTGGTCCTGCCCCAGATGTTGAAAATTTAATTTAGTAGCCTTTAATTTCCCTAGCTTAGCCAAGACATTTTTATTACTTGTATATACAGAGAAGTGGACCATAGACATGTAAAAAGATCTCACAGTCATGTTCTCTAACCAGGCAAAGTATTGTGGGCCAATCTAGAGCCTTGGATTGAGGAGGGAAAAAAAAGAAAATGAGGGTAGTATAGAGTTGAAAGATGAGTGACAGGTAGCACTCATGATGGGAGAGGGATTCACAAAGTTAGAAGAGGGATGAAGATACATTTAGCAGGACAAAGAATACAAGTTGTGATGGTAACATTCTAAGAATATGTCCTGTAAGCTGAACAGCTTCTTTCCATTTTCCTGCCTGTAAACAGTGTTCTTTTCTATGGGAACACATTTCTTCCCAAATTTCACAGTCTCTACCCACAAACCTTTGTGGTGATATCAAGCATTCTAGAAGCACAGATGGACTTCGCGTCCTGATTCTATGCTGTTACTATGGCTCACCATGGTCCCAGACTCAACCATGGCATGATGACTTGATAGCTACTCAAATCAACTAACTTGTATATTTTGGGAGATGAAGGACATACAATTCCCCAAGAATTCTATTTCTCTCCCCTGGGGCTTATTTTCCTTGTCAGCTGAATGGGTTTTATGATACTAGCTCTTTACCTACCTGGATCGTACCTAGTTAACACAGTTGGTTAGATGATCAAGGCTGTTAATGCCAGGAGGGCATAGCCATCAAACTTTGTTACACCCTCCAATGCCTAGTACTGTTCTCTGCTTAGGCAACGTATGTTTAATTGAGTCCTAGATGTCAGAGTTCCATAAGTGACTGTGGGGTAGGGCCAGACTTTGATATAGAAAGAATAGGTGGCTGCCAACACTTGTGATCTTCAGGGTACCGGGAAGGTCCCACCATCCCTGTCAGAAACAATTACCTATAAGTTCAGTGATGCTAACAAGTTATTTTCACGGGAGTTTACTTGTACAAAGTACCAGAAGATCATCCTAAAGAGAGACAACTTACACCTGGCATATAAAGAAGCATTGGGCAGCTAGGTGGTGAAGTGAGTAGAGCACCAGGCCTGGAGTCAGGAAGATCTGAGTTCAAACCCAGCCTCAGACACTTGACACACCTACTAACTGTGTGACCTTGGGCAAGTCACTTAACCCCAATTTCCTTGCCTTCCTCCCTCCAAAAAATAAAAAAGGAAGCATCCATGAAGTAGGCATCATCCCAGGGACAGGTTACATAGTGACTTAAATTTTATCTAAGTTCTAACCAAAAATCCAATGGCTCCTTATTGTCCCTAGGATAAAAATATAAACTCTACCCTCCATTTCCAGGTGTACTCAAATTATTTTCATTCATGCACCCTATATTCTAGCCAAGGGGAAGCTAGGTGCAGTGGATAGAGCATGAGGCCTGGAGTCAGGAAGATCTGAGTTCAAACCCAGCCTCAGACACTCACTACTTGTGTGACCCTGGGCAAATCACTTAACTCTGTTTCTTCATCTGTAAAATGAACTGGAAAAGGAAATAGCAAACCACTCTGGTATCTTTGCCAAGAAAACCCCAAATGAGGTCATGAAGCATCAGTCACGATTGAAATGACTGAACAACAAAAAATGTTCTAGCCAACTAACCTTCTGCAAACTCAGCACTCCATTTCCCACTTACATGAATTTGCAAAAGTGATCCTCTGTGCCTAGAATACCCTCCCTCTTCATTCCTGCTTGTCAGAATCCTCACAGTCTTTCAATGATTATCCCAAGTATCACTTCTTACATGAAAATTACACGACATTGTAATAATCCTGGGAGGTCAATGCTATTGCAATCTCCATTTTGTAGTTGAGGAAACTGAGACAGACAGAGGTTGAAGTGACTTGCACAGGTTCACGCAGCTGTTCAGTGTCTGAAGCTGAATTTGAACTCAGGTCTTCCTGACTCCAGGATTAGCACTCTCTCCATTGTGCCACGCAGTTACCATCAGTTATTAATGAATGCTCATTGAATTAAATCTAATTTCTCAAGACTACACAGGTAATAAGTTGTAGAGAAGGTATTTGAATAGAACCCCATCTCTCTCTCTCGCTCTCTCTCTCTCTCTCTCTCTCTCTCTCGCACACACACACACACACTTTAAACTGGGAATTTCCAAGCTGCCTTTGAAGGGCATGTGTCTAGTCAGACTAATCCCACTCCTACAGTCTATTTCTAATGAATGTCCTGTATCTGTGTCCTCTTGTTTATCATCTTAAAAGTTATTTTTGCAGCATCACAGCACACAGTTATTTACTTCAATTCTGAAAACCACCTTCAGTTATACCATTTTCCCTTTAGACCTCTTTAATTATGACTCTGGTCTTCTCTTTGGGCCTTCCCCTGAAATTCATAATCAAAACATGGATAATTAGGAAGTTTTCGAGGTTGGAATACTTGATTTGGTAACAATGCCACCTGCTGCACTGGTGATGCGTTGAGGGTAATTACTTAATGGTGGATAACTCAGCAGGCCCAGTCCTCTGGTTCCCTACACAACACCCTTCTCATTTTCGAGTAAATTAATGTCTCCTTTCCTAGACATATAGATTTTCTGTCATGCAGATGCTCTTCGGCTACTAGAGATGCATCTAGGCTCTGCCTTCCCATCACTGGGCAATTCTCCACAGATAACGAGAGCCCAATGTATTATGCATGCTCTAGTCTTCTAATAAATAAAAGGATTAACATGTTTGCAGCTGCCAGTGTGGGCTGTTAATTTGGTATTTCAGCCAACCGTGTGTGAAGAAAGCAAGATGAAGTAGCAAAGATGGTCTTTCCCTTTACTAGGCACACAAGGAGATCTAGTGCATTTTTTCAACTGTCCCCCTGTAATATTTGGTAAGGAAAAAAAAGTGAATGAATGAATTTCCTTGTTTATTCTCCCCTGCCCAATTCAGCTGGGAGCGGGGAGGGAGAGTCCAGGGAATGTTCATGGTTAGGTAACATGTGGCCTGGCTTGCAGCTCATTTACAACCAAGACTCACTTTATTGTCTAGGCCGATGAGCTCCAAGGTTGTTTCACAAATCGAGCATACACTGCCAAATGTTTATATGTATGTATCTATAAATTATATGCATGTTGTTGTTTAGTCATGTCTGACTCTTCATGACACCGTGGACCAACTGGCCATGGGGTTTTCTTGCTAAGGATATTGGAATAGTTTTCCATTTCCTTCTCCAGTTTTATGCAGTCAGGGGTTAAGTGACTTGCTCGGGGTCACACAGGTAGTAAGTGTCTGAGGTCAGATTTGAACTTTTTGTCTTTCTGATCTTTCTGATTCCAGGCCTAGTGCTTTCACCCACTGCACCACCTTGCTTCCCTATATACACATGTACTGTTGTACTAATAATCACATGCAATGTAAAATTGACCCAAATGTATAAATTAAACAGGATAAGATAAATATAAAAATATTTGATCCTAGAGTCAATAAGGGGCCATTAGATTTTATTGAGTAAGGATGAGACCTGTGCTTTAGGAAAATCTCTTTGGCAGATGTATGTAGAATGGATTGGATTCAGCAGGTCTGAACTTTGTTGTGTGTCATGGAGCCTTTGGAAGTCTAGTAAAGCCTATGGACTATATCCCAGAAGAACATTTTAAAATAAATCAAATAAAATACAGAGGATTACAAAGGAAGCCAATTCCATTGAACTAGAGTTACCAAATTACTTTTTGAAAAAAATTCACAGAACCCAGTTTAAAAAAACAGTAAAGAGGAGAGACTTGAAGAGGAAGACCAACTAGGAGATCTAGGATGATGGAAATCTGGAGGGTCAGGAGAGGGTTTTTAAGAGTGTCTAAAGAAGCTCTGAATCTGTCTAGCCCATACCTCTCCAACCGATCCACAAGAATAGCATGAGAAAATTTGTTAAACCTAGATAACCATTCTAGTGGACATCCCCCACCATCATCGCCATCGACCAGTCTAGTGACCCTGTCAAAAAGAGGAATAAGGTTAGTCTAGCATGACATGCTCTTGAGGAAGCCATGCAGGCTCTGTGTGTTTGCCAATGTATTTTCTAATCATTCACTAATTGCATCTTTAATAAACTCTAGAATTTTGCCAGCAAATAAAATCTAGCTCACTGACTGACTGCTTTGAGACTCCCTCTTACTCCTAGAAAGAACTTGTGCTGCCTTGGGAAGTGGTTGATTATCCATCCCTGGAGGTCATTAACCAGAGTCTGGATATCTACAATCTTAGGGATTTTATAGAGAGGATTGCCACTTAGGTTTAGATTGGGCCAGTTGATCTCTGAAGACCCCAACCCCAGGGCACCAAAATTGAAAGGAGGCTAAAATGGCAAATAATGATCTTCAAAGATTGTGAAATTTTAAAATTTGTTACACTTAAACCTTGAAAGCACTTTCACTCCTTTAGTAGCATAGAATCTAATTAGCAAGAAGAACTAAATTGAGAAACTAACAAAGGACTCATTTCCTGCCTCCTCAAGAAGTCCTTTCCTGATTCCCCAGTTGTTACTGACCACCTCCTCCCAAAAAAGGTATGTGTACTTTGTGCATATATTATTTATATAATCTGCTATTTCATACTGCCAAGAGAATATAAGCTACCTGAGGGCAAGGACTATTTTTTTTGGTTTTTATCTTTCTATCACTCCTTCCCAACTTTGCCTTAGCAAAGTGCCTTGAACTAGTAAGCACTAATAAATATTTGTTGAATTAGATTGACTTGAATGGTTCCAGACTCTTGTGACTACTGATAATACCAACCAGAACTAGGGAAGAGGCAATGGGAAGAAAGTCAAAGAGAAGAGCATTGTGAAGGAAGAATTGAGAAAACTTCTCATTGAGTGAACTAGGAGCTTCAGGGTAGAAACGAGTCAAGGAAAACCCTGAAGTTGTGTCTGTCTTCACCAAAGGCATTTATTACGAGCTTATCTGTTAACATGATTGAAAAAGTTTTTAATGAAATAGAGAAGGCAGGGAAACAGAAGAGCATGTGTCTCTTCATTTGGAATGGTTTGGAGCACAGTTTCAAAATGGAATTTACTTCTGTCTAAAGAAAGAAGATGCAGAGCACCTCTCACTCTACCACAGAGAATGACTATCCTAAGCACCACAGGATGTGAATTGAACAGAAATGACTTCTAAAAGTTTCCAAATTCAGATAAGTGAACCAGGATGTTACCAACTCTTCCTTCCATCACACAAAGTACTCAGTCAATCAACAAACACTTATTAAGTGCCTACTATGTGCCAGACACTGTACTAAGTACTATACAAGTATTATCCTTTTTAATCCTCACGATTAGGTTAGGTGCCTTGTCCAAAGTCACACAGCTAGTAAGTATCTGGGGCTGGATTTGAATTCAGGTCTTTCTGACTCCAGGCCCAACACTCTATCCACTATACCACCTAGATGTCTCTAAGAATGTAACAAATAAATCCAATATGAAAACATCCTTGAATGCTTACAACCAACGTGCTCCTGTGTTTACATATAGTCCCCCTTCTTCCAGAATGCAAAGCATAGGGAAAAATAACTCATATAATGAGAAACAGTAAGCATTTCAAAGACCACCCATCAGACAGCAAGTCAGCTTGTTTCCTAAAATGCCCATGATCCATTACTTGCTAAAGCTCTCACAACTACAGGATGCTAAATCAGGGATGTGTCAGGAGAATACCACAGTGCACAAATTTGTAGGAAAAAAAAGAAGACAGATGTTTGTGTTTCAGATACGGATATGTCCATGAAGTATTGCCACCCACACACCCACCCTTGTCCCACACTTTACCCAAGAGCATCAGGAGAGAATATTCTTGAAGTATTTCAAAGATAAACTGGACTGATCTAGAACCCTCTCTCTCCTACCACTAGAGAGAAATGCAATGCAATAGGACCTTGGAGAGTCCTAGCAAGCAATAGCAGCATTGTGAAGCTGACATACTGTAAGCCTGCAGGAAGCCTTTGACTCAGCACAACAGTTCCCCATGGAGCCAAAGGTAAGTGTCACTCTAGGTGTGTGATGATCCAACTGTTCACTAGAGAAGATCTGATTAACTTTGAGGTAGATGTCTCTGATGGCCCAAAGCTAGAAAACAATCCAAAATCGGGGAAGGTGGGAGATGAGTAATTATGCTCTGCCTCCCTACTGAGGAAAACACACATGCCACGAAGGTCTCTAGTAGAAGAAACTGCTTTTCGTTGCTTTTTCTTTTTTTATGAAGGCCATTTGACTTTTGAAGTGGTGAGGAACAGGGAAGTATAGGCAGTTTGCCCTAGAAGGGGCTTTAGAAATCATCTAGACTAACCCCTTCATTTCACAGATGAGAAAACTGAGGCTACAGCCAACAAAGTTTCAGGTCTGAGACCCATAAAATCTTAAGAGTTGGAAAGAAATTGGGAAAGAGCAATTGGGTGGGTGAGGGAGAAGCATAAAAGCTATGTTCAAGTATTAGAAGGCTTGTCTTGCGGAAACAAAACAAGACCAGAGAGCAGAACCAGAAGCAATGGGCAAAACATTGTGGGGCAGAAGATTTAGATTTGATATGAGGAAATAATTCTTTTTAAAATTCTTTTTATTTATTTCATTAAATATTTCCCAATTACATGGAAAAGAATGTTTAACAATTTTTTTTAAATTTTGAGTTCCAAATTCTCTCCCTCCCTCCTACCTCTCCACGTTCCTTGAGAAGGCAAGCACTTTGATTTCAATTATACGTGTGCAGTCATGCCAAACATATGTTCATATTAGCCATGTTACAGAAGAAAACTCAAACAAAATAAAACAATAAAAAGAAAGTTTTAAAAAACTATGTTTCAATCTGCATTCAGATTCCATCAGTTGTCTCTCTGGGGGTGAATAGCACTTTTTATCATGGGTCCTTCGGAATTGTCTAGAATCATCGTCTTGATTAGAGCACTTAAGACTTTCACAGTTGATCATTTTTACAATATTGCTGTTACTGTGTAGAGTGATATTGTTCTGCTCACTTCACTTCTTCTCAGTTCATATAAGTCTTCAAAGGTTTTCCTGAAACTATTCTGCTTGACATTTCTTATACCAAAATAGTATTCCATCACAATCCACAACTTTTTCAGACATTCCCCAGTTGATAGGAATCTCCTCAATTTCCAATTCTTTGTCCCCACAAAAAAGCTCCTATAAATATTTTTGCACAAAGGGGTCCTTTTCCCTTTTCTTTGATATCTTTGGGATACAGATGTAGTAGGAGCATAGCAGAGTCAAAGTATATGCACAGTTTCATAGTCCTTTAGGCACAGTCCCAAATTGTTCTCCAGAATAGTTGAACTAGTTTCCAGACGGCTCTGGAGGAGAAAGTGAGGCTGGTGACCTTGCACAGCCCTCCCTCACTCAAATCAAAGTCAATTGCAAGTCATGTCATCATCTCCCTGATGTTGTGGTCCTCTTTGAAAACGAAGGACAAACACAACAACTAGTTCACAACTCCAGCAATGGTCCTTATTTTTCCATATCCCCTTCAGAATTTGTAGTTTTCCTTTTCTGTCATGTTAGAGCCAGGCTGATAGGTGTGAGATGATATTGCAGAATTGTTTTTAATTTGCATTTTTCTAATTAGTAGTGATTTAGAGAATTTTTCCTGTGATTATTGACAGCTTTGATTTCTTCTTCTGAAAATTGCCTGTTCATATCATTTGACCATTTATCAACTGAGGAGTGGCTCTTATTTTTATAAATTTGGTTCAGTTCATACATATTTGAAAAAAAATCAGGTCTTTATCAGAGAAACTTGTTGCAAAAAAGTTGAACCAACCCTGTATTCCTGCTATTAATCCCCCCTGGTCATAATGTACAATCTTTGTGATATATTGCTATAATCTCCTTGCTAGTATTTCATTAAAAACTTTGCCTCAATATTCCTTAAGAAAATTGGTTTATAGTTCCTTTCTCTGTTTTTGCTCTCCCTGGTTTAAGTATCAAAACTATATTTGTGTCATAAAAGGAATTTGGTAAGACTCCTTTTTTACCTTTTTTCCCAATAGTTTATATAGTATTGGAATTAATTGTTTCTTAAATGTTTGGTAGAATTCACTTGTGAATCCACTTTATCCTGGAGATTTTTCTTTAGGAAACTCAGTTATGGCTTGTTCAATTTCTTTTCATAAGATAGCGTTATTTGAGTATTCTATTTCCTCTTCTGTTAATCTGGGTAACACATTAAAAAAAATTCCTCCACTTCACTTATATTTTCAGTTTTATTGGTATATAATTAGGCAACATAACTCCTAATAATTGCTTTAATTTCATCTTCATTGGTGGCGCATTCACCCTTTTCATTTTTAATACTAATAATTTGGTATTCCTTTTAAGATCAAATTAACCAATGGTTTATGCATTTTATTGTTTTTTATAAAAAGAGATTCTAGTTTTATTTTTTAGTTCAGTGGTGTTTTTCTTTTTTCTTTCAATTTTATTAATCTCTCCTTTGATTTTCAGGATTTCCATTTTGGTGCTTACTTGGGGATTTTTAGTTTGTTCTTTTTCTTTTTATGGTTTTTTTAGTTGCATGCCCAATTCGTTGATCTGTGCTTTCTTCTATTAATGTACACATTTAGAAGTATAAATTTACCCTAAATATCGCTTTGGCTGCGAATTTTGGATTGTTATCTCATTGTTGTCATTCTCTTTAATGAAATTATTCTTTATTTCTATGATTCATTCTTTGACCCACTCGTTCTCTAGGATTAGATTATTTGGTTTCAAATTAACTTTTAATTTATGCCTCTGCTGCCCTTTGTTAAATGCAATTTTTATTGAATTATGGCCCGAGAAGTATGCATTTAATATTTCTGCTCTCCTGCGTTTGGTTGTGAGGTTTTTTAATGCCCTAATACATGATCGATTTTTGTGAAGGTGCCATATACAGCCAAGAAAAAGGTATACTCTTTTCTATTCCCATTTGGTTTTCTCCAGAGGTCTAGCATATCTAACTTTTCTAAAATTCTGTTCATCACCTTGATTTTCTTATTTATTTTATGGTTAGATTTACCTAGCTCTGAGAAGGGAAAGTTGATGTCCCCCAACAGTATAGTTTTACTATTTCCTCCTGTAATCCATTTAACTTTTCCTTTATGCATTTGGATGCTACATCATACATGTTTAGTATATATGTTTAATGCATATATGTTTACTAATGATATTACTTCATTATCTCTGGTTTCTTTAAACAAGATGTAGTTTCCATGCTTATCCCTTTCAATTAGGTCTACTTTTTCTTTTGCTTTGTCTGAGATCATGATTTCTACCCCTACTTTTTTAACCTCAGCTGAAGCATAATGAGGTGCTCTAGTCCGTTATTTTTATTCTGTTTGTGTCTCTACTTCAGGCATGTTTCTTGTAAAGAACATATTTTTGGATTCTGGTTTTTAATTCATTATGCTGTCAACTTCTGTTTTATTAGTGAATCCATGCCATTCACATTCACAGTTATGATTACTAACTGTGCATTTCCTTCTATCCTGTTTTCTTATGTTTATTCTTCTCTCTCTCTTTTTATCCTGTGCCTCCTCTAAAATGTGTTTTGCCTCTGACCATTGCCTTCATTTATCTGCCCTCCCTTTTATCATTCCTCCTTTCTCTTCTCACTTTCCCCTCCTACCAAGAAACTCTGAGGGTCTTCCCCTCCCTGATTGATTCTTTTGTGAAGGCAAACTAGATCACCTTTTTGTCTAAATTCTTACCTAGCCTTTAATTACTAAATGGGTATTGCCTCAGACAAATTGAGACCTTAGCTTAAAAAAGCCAAGGTCCCCCATTGCATCCAGGACCGTCACCAGTTATCTTAACTTATGTCTTGCCACTGGACTCTGATGACTCTGGAGGAGAGAGTGAGGATGGTGACTTTGCACAGTGCTGCCTCACTTAAATCTAATTCACTTGCAAGCCAAGACATCACCATCCTCATGTCATTGATCCTCTTCAGGAATGAAGGACAAACAACCACAATACTCTCCTACTTCCTTGTTGGGTAAGATAGATTTCTATTACCAATTGAATATATGTTTGTAAATGAATATGAATATGGTATGCATATCCCTTTTTCTCCAGAGGAGACCATTTGCAAAGGTGGCTGCATGGTTAATCCTAAGGATCACCAGGGTTGGTTTCCAGATGCCATCTTTCTGACTCCAAACATAGACATCATGGTCTGTACCACAAGTTACAATTCAATCACTCTTGGGAGCCCAGTTAATACCTGTGATGAGTCCATTATGTTCCTTCAGTTCATGGGCTTTCACCCATTGGTTCCCACTCTTCTTGTAAATGTGAACTTCATGATTACTAGGGCTAAGGGCAATCTGAGTGTGGTCTCTGTTCCAAGCATGGCAGGTGATTGACTCTAGCAAAAATTGATGTAAGGACATTATTTTTTGTGTTTTCAAAAGGGGAAAAGCTGAGATAGGGAGGGTGCAGATAGGCCCCAGAGCAGAGGATTTGAGGACTCTGGTCAGTTGATGCAAATAAGCTCCAGCAGGCGGCAGGAGGAAGATGCATATCCTTCTTTGAAGCAATTTAGATGTTGGTAAAGTTCAAGCATTGCCTGCCCCCCCAAAAAAAATTCCCCCTCCACTTTAAAAGTTCTTGCTTGTGCACCTCTTTTAAGTGAGTTAATTGCCCCTATTCTTCCTCTCCCTTCCCCTTGCTCTCAGGGCATCCCTCTTTCTTGACTATCCATTTTTTTTTACATCATCCCAACATAACCAACTCACTCCTGCACTTTCTTTCTACATAGAATCCTTCTAAATGCCATAACAATGATAACATTCTTAGAAGATACATGTATCATCTCCCTATATACAAAGGTACATGGTGTAACTTTACCGAATTCCTTATGATTTCTCTTTTGTGTTTACCTTTTTATGCTACTCTTGAGTCTTGTATTTTAAAATTCATTTTTTTATTAAGTTTTGTGGGTTTTTTTTAAACAGGAATGCTTAAAAATCCTCTATTTCATGGAATATCCATATTTTTCCACTTGAAGACTCATCCTCAGTTTTGCTGGGTAGGTTATTCTTAGCTGCGACCCCAGCTCCTTTGCCTTCCAATATCTTATTCCAAGCCCTCCACTCCTTTAATGTGGTAGCTAAATGTTGTGTGATACTAACTGTGGCTCCATGCTATTTGAATGATTTCTTTCTTGCTGCTTGAAGTATTTTCTTTTTGATCTAGGAGCTCTGGAATTTGGCTGTAATATTCCTTGGAGTTTTTATTTTGGGATCTCTTTCAGTGGTGATTGGTAGATTCTTTCAATTTCTATTTTATCCCATGGTTCTAAGATATTGGGGCACTTTTCCTTGATAATTCCTTGAAATATGATGCCTAGGCTATATCTTTCACTATGGCTTTCAGGCAATACAATAATTCCTAAATCATTTCTCCTCCATCTAGTTGCCAGGTCAGTTGTTTTTCTGATGAGATATTTCACATTTTCTTCTATTTTTTTATTCTTTTGACTTTGTTTTATTATTTCTTGATGTCTCATGAAGCTATTAGCCTCAACTTGTCCCATTCTAATTTTTAAGGAATTATTTTCTTCAGTGAGCTTTTGTGCCCCTTTTTTCATTTGGCTGATTTTGCTTGTTGAGGAATTATTTTCATTAGTAAATTTTTTGAACCTCCTCTCATTTAGCCAACTCTGTTTTTTAGTGGGAGGAGGTTCAAAAATTTACTAATTGCCTCTTTTAACAAAGTATTAATTTACTTTTCATTATTTTCTTTCATCATTTTCATTTCTTTATTAATTTTTTCTCCACCAGACTTATTTGATTTTGAAAATAATTTTTAGCTCCTCTACTCTGACCTTTTGTTGGCTCTGCCACTCTAGAATTCAATTTGAGATGTTATTTTAAAGTTGTTTGGAGGGGAATGTTGGAAGAGCTTGGCTGAGTATTCTACTCCACTATCTTGGCTCTGCCCTGAAGAACCAATCCTTAACCATCCCAATGTGGGAAGGTTCAGAAGGGGTTCAGGGATGGTTTGATGACCACTTATTGGTGTTGTAGAAGGGGGTATATTTTTCAAATAGGGTTTGGACTAAATGACATCTAAGATCCCATCTCACTCTGAGATTATGTGATTTTATAATCTCAAAGTATGCATCATGTCAAAAACAGTCTTGATCAATGGCCATCAAGTTACCATGGCCAGAAGTGATTTGTTTGAAGAGAAGAAGAGAAAGAGGAGAAGAAGGGGGATGAGAAGGAGAATAGCAGTTAAGTGTTGCAGTGGATAGAACACCGGGCTTGGAATCAAGGGGGCTCATCTTCGTGAGTTCAAATGTGACCTCAGACATTTACAATCTGTATGACCCTGGGCAAGTCACTTAACTGTGCCTCAGTTCCTTACGTGGAGAAGGAAATGGCAAACCACTCCAGTATCTACTCCAGGAAAGCCCCAAATGAGGTCATGAAGTGTTAGATACGAGTGAAAAATCATTGAACAACAAAAACCATTTCTATGGCATTTACTATCGCCAGGCACTGTGTTAAGTGCTTTGCAATTATTATCTCAACAAATAAGAATATTTGTAAAGCATTTTGCAAACCTTGAAGTTCTATATAAATGCTACTTCTTGTGAAAAAGTTGTCAATTAAGCAGAATTTGAAAGAAACAAGGGATTCTACAAAGCAGAAGGGAGGTGAGGTGGAAATGCACTTCAGGCAAGAGGGATGGTCAGTGCAAAAGTATGGAAGCAGGAGATAGAGTGCCATATATGAGGAGCAGCAACAGCATTTTTGGATAGTCCATAGAGTGAGGCAAGGGGAATAATGTGTACTAAGGCTGTGAAGGTAGGTTAGAGACAAATAATGAAGGGCTCTAGATGCCGGGAGATCTTGCATTTGATCCTAGAGGCAATAGGGAGCCATTTAGGTTTATTGAGTAAAGATCAGAAATTTAGCACTAGAAGGGATGTCAGAGAACTTTGAGTCCACCTCCTTCACTTTACAGATGAGGAAACAAGCAGAGAGAGGCTAAATGATTTGCCCCATTTCACCCAGCTAGTACATGTCTAAGGTAGGATTTGTATGCAGGTCTTCCAGACTCTGAGTCTGTTGCTTTATGCGTTACTCTACGTGGTCAGACCTGCACTTTAGGAAAATCATTTTGGCATCTGTGTGGAGGATGATTTGAGTCGGGGAGGCCAATTAAGAGGTAACTGCAATAAATCAGGTGAGAGGATATGAGAACCTGAGAAAGGTGATGGTCATGAAAGTAGAGAGAAAAGGATGGATGCATCTAATCCCTCTTCCATATGGTAACCATCCAAGTAATGGAAGATAGCTATCATGTCTTTCCCAAGTCTTCTGTCCTCCCTAGACTTGATTAATGTCCCTTCAACTGGGCCTTGCACAGAACAGTATTGTTTTCTTCCCAATCCAGCTTCCCTTCTCTGGGAGCTCTTAAACTTGTCAATGCCTTTCTAAAATATGATGTCCAGAACTCAGCACAATATGCCAGTCATTACCAGGTCAGGGTACCATGAGATTATCCTACTTCTTTCTGGATACTGTGCTTCATTTAATGTAATCTAAGATGACATTAACAGGTTTAGTTGCCATCACACTGCTGACTAGTGGTTTATCATCCACTGCAATCCATAAACCCTCTCCACATGAACTGGAGGTATGTAATGATTCAAAGGCCCTTTAGTTTCTCCATCTTATTCAGAGGCTGACAAACTCCTTAGTTTCAAACTGTACAAGCTTAGGAAAGAATCAATCAATCAGCAAGAATTTATCAAATGCATATTATGTGTTAGGCACTGTATGAGGTTGACTTCAATGAAAATTCCTGCCCTCAAGGAGCTTACATGCTATAGGAGGAAACAACATGCACACATATAAGTGTATATAACATAGGTATCTAGTAGAGGTGGGAGAGCTCCAGGGCAGGAATGGTTCCACCAATCCTGAAAAAAAAAGCTGGAAATTAAACACATGAAAGTTAGGAGTGTGATCCTAGGATCATAGATTTAGAGCTAAAAGGAACCATAGAGGTCATCTAGTCCAGGGATTCTACAACCTGAGGTCCCATGAACTTGTTCTATCAATATTTTTGTTGTTATTTAGTAATTTCAGTTGTGTCCAACTCCTCACGAGTCCATTTGTGGATTTCCTTGGCAAAGATACTGGAGTGGTTTGCCATTTCCTTCTCCAGCTCATTTTACAGATGAGGAAACTGAGGCAAACAGAGTTAAGTGACTTGCTCAGAGTCACACAACTAACAAGTGTCTGAGGCCAGATTTGAACTCAGGAAGATGAGTCTTCATGACTCCAGGGCTCAGCATTCTATCCACTGCCACCTAGCTGCCCATATTTTCAATATTTAGATCATTGTATTTCTATATAATTGGTTTCTTTGTTAATCCCTAATATTTTAGTTTGTGCATTTCAAAGCATTACTCTGAAAAAAGGGTTCATAAGATTCACCAGTCATCAAGGAGATCCATGACACAGAAAAGGTAAAGAATCTCCATCTAGTTCAAATTCCTTGTTGTTGAGGAAACTAAGGCATGGCTAGCTCAAATGACTTGTCCAGGATGCTACAGGTAGGACATGGCTGACCTGGGATTTGACCTCAGGGCCTTTGACTCCAAATCCAATGCTCTTTACACAGAAATACACTGGCATTTGGATCGTTCACACATGGACTTATAGAAAATCACCCAGAGGATAAGTAGAGATGGGGAAAACTCTCTTAAAAAACCCTCTAAAATTGCAATTAGCTTAAGAAAAACTAGTATGAGGGATAGAAAGGAAATATGGGGATAACTTTATGAAATCATGCAAAGTAAAAAAAAAAAGCAGACCCAGAAGAACAGAGTACAAACTAATTATAACCATCGAAGAGGAGACAGGAATAGTAACAAATGGACAAACCAGCAACAAGAGCCCTGATGGAGAGTTGAAGGAAATGGCTAAAAAGTAGTTGTACCATTTTATGCATAGAATTTCATTTATTTAAATGTGAAGAGTTACAAAGCAAGTTTAATTGGTTGTATTGATGTTTCAACATGAGATTTATAATAAATCACTTTACAAAGCAACAATAACCAGAAAAGGTAGGTCAGGCTTTAAATTAATGGCTGTGATTTACATATGTACCAGTTCTACAAAACATATTTATGCCCTAGAATAGGTATTAAATGCATGCTTTAGCGTAACAGGAGCGATTAATCAATATAATAGTAGTCACTCAAGAAATACAACTCATTTATCCTGTTGCTTCAACAAAGGAGCTATGTTTTTCAAAAGTTCTGAGACTAAGCCCTATGCTGGCATTGTCCTCCCAATCTCACTTCCCTTCTCCCATTGTTGCCTTCTAATAAAAGTAAAAGAATTTAATGTGCCTTTTTCTCTTTTGGAAGGAGTAACCTCACCTGGCCTAGAGCTGCCAGATCTTTATTCTTCAGCTCCCTCCAGCACCCTGGGAGAGCAAGATTTCCAAAACATGTCTGTTATTAGATTGGGCTCCGTGAGCTATGTCAGATCCTTGTTGGATTCTTCAGGTGTATCTTTAAATCAATTCATTTGAGTCCAACCAGTCAGGTTGTGGGGCCATGGATAATGTTGGACTTGGAGTTTGAAATCCCTGAGACGGATGTGAAAAGTGATGAGCCCCTCCATACTTGGCTAGTGTGGTCTCATGACACTATACAATCCGTTGCTAAAACCAAGAAATGAAAGGGCACAGTGGATAGAGTGCCTAAGACAGAATCAGGAAGAACTGAGTTTTAATCCAGTCACAGACACTTAGGTGTGGGATCCTGGACAATCACTTAGCTCTCTGTTTAGTCATCTATAAAATAGAGAGAATGCTAGCACCTACCTCCCATGGTTATTCGTGAGGGTCAAATGAAATGTTAATTGGAACATGCCTTGTAAACTTTAGAGTGCTCTATAAATGCTAGTTATCATTAATATGCTAGGATTAACATAAAACTCAGAGTTTTCCAGTAGTAGATAGATTCCCAAAGGAACTTGTGGAAACTTGTTCTCTAGAGAGCTTTACATAAGATACTCTGTGCTTTGGCCTAGAAGGAAAGGCCAAAATGAGCCCTTAAACCCTATGAGCCTCAGATTAGGCCTTCTCTTTTTAGGGGATTAGTAGCAATGGATGATCCCTAACAACCACCGTGAAATGAAATCAAGAATGTAGACCATAGTAGGAGATAAGAGGATAACTCAGACTGTTAGAGAACTTTAATCCAAAGTGGTTTACAGATGAGGCTCCCTGATACTCAGTCCATACTTGTGAACTATTCAGGAGACGAGTACAATTTCCCCCATTTTATAAGCCACAATTTTCAAACAGAGCATGATGTGGTATTAGGTGCTATGAGGCTATAGGATAGTGTAAAGCGAAGTAGATTAATGGTAAGGAAACCTGGATACTACTCCATGTTCTGCTCTAAATCATTGTGTGATCTTGAGACCTAATTGGTTAATGCTGGTGACTTTTTTATGGGTTCCCATGGCCAATATCATGTTCAAGCCTATCTTTAGGTAACAAACCTCTCCATCTTTACCTAGGCTGACCTATTGGATGATAAACACAGTCTATTGGCAGGGCCATTCGCAAAGACCTTTTCCAATTTGATATGACCTGCCAGATCTTGGCCTCATTTGGCATTACCTTGGAGGACCTGTCTCCAACAACACAATGAGGCATTGGAAGAGGATTTTTGTGGTGGAATAGTGAAGATTTGTCCCCAAAATGTCATTTTTTCATCTCTCTGTTTCCGGTAATTCTCTTAGTCCATATTCCTTTTCTACAGTTTGAAAAGCATTTTTGCAATCTTAAATTCTTTTTTATTATTTTTATTTTATTTTTATTATTTTTATTATTCATCTGGGCATATGATTTCATTTGTATAGGCAATTTCTGATGTGGAACTCAATTCATTCATATAGACTGTCAGCTGCTCTGTAACTTATAGTCCTAGAAAGTTGTCTAGGTCATTGAGTGGTGAGGTGACTTGTCCAGAATCTCTCAGCCAGAATGTGTCAGAGATAGGGCTTGAGCTCAGGTCTTTCTAAGTCAAAGGTCACACCTCTATCCTCTATGGCACGCTGCCTCTCATATTATTGTTATTATATATGGATAAAATATGGCAGGCGTTTTATTTAAAAGATGGAACCGATCACCTCCATTTTGTGAATGGTTATTTCACTGACTACTCAGATAATGTAACTGAAAACTGCTTGTAGCTCACTTCTTTCTAGTCAGCACTCCCTTTTCTGCTGCATCAGCTGTCAGAGCCAGCCAACTTCCCAATGTCTCTTATGTTGGTCCTTGTAACACATGAAATTAGGTAAGAGAAGACAGTACTTTTTTATGAGGCAAGGTAGGACAACCTCTTATAGTCTATGTTTCCATAGGATCATAGACTGAGACCCGAAAGCAACTTTGGAAGCCATTTAGTCCAACTCCTTCATCTTACAGATGAAGAAACTGAGGCAAAAGGAAGTTAAATAATTTTTCTAAAGTCACACAGAGTCAAAGTCAGTATTTGAACCCAAGTCCTTTGAGTGATATCCAGGACTCTTTCCACTGTTCCACGCTACTAGGTTCATGAGAAGAGTTTCCAGTGACAGGAAGTACGCATAGGCTGATACCTGATGGTGGCCCTCAAGAACTAAGTAGCCTGAGTTGTCAATCATTTCCTCAGCCAGAGGACCAATTTCAGCATGCTCAGACAATTTGCCCCTTTCTCATTTTCTATGGGTGGGACTTTAATAGTGACTCACTCTCCTTCTGGGGCATGACTTTCCCTTTCCAAGCAACTCATTCCATCTCCCATCATGGAGGTGCAGTTTTATTTTCAATCCTACCCTTCCCCCAGCTCACCAAAAATCAATGTCAGTTGCCAGGGAAAACAAAGAGTGCAAATGCCCACATCTGGCTCCCTTGCAGCCTGCAATACGTACAGGCTCACAATTCTTTCTTAAGGGGTATATGGATTCCAGAGTGTTTGTTAGGCTTTTAACAGTTCAATATCTGATTCCCCCATATACACACCTTGCCCTAATGCCTCTAAAGAATGACTCCTGTGCTCCCAACATAACTCATTTAGGCAAGATACTCTTTATCTCCAAAGAGAAGAATCAGTTCCTTCCCTCCTCTCACCCTCTACTAGTCTATAATCACAAACATTAGCTAAGATATAATGCATATCTTTGAATTCTATTTATCAGGTTTTTCAGATCATATTTGCTGGTTTAAGAGACCAGCATTTAGGACAAAGATCAGTTTCTCAAAGTCAAAGGGAAGCAAGAGTGTTTAAAATGAATAATAAATCACAATATATTCCACTGCCCCCCAGGTCAGGTTTGAAACCTCTTTAGAATTCTGAGAGGAAGTTTGTTTGCCTGCAGATAATCCCTGCGGTCTCCTTGCCCTGAATCCAAGTCTTTTGGTTGGAGCTCCAAAAAGGAGGTTCTTAGACTTGTAAAAACGTTGATTATGTTCCAAGCTACTGAACACACACACACACACACACACACACACACACACACACATATACATATACATACACATATATATATACATACACACACACATATATATAGCTTACATCATTTTCTGGTATTAAATGATGCGCATGAAAAGTGGAGGGAGCACATGATTGGCTGCTAATAGAGGATCAAGCACTAGTCACAACACATTCCCTTGTGTCACAATCACATGAAGTATGGCCCAGGTTTGATTGTTGTCTGAAATGCTGCAGGGTAGAGGACATATTACACAGCGGTAAAGTGAAATAATGACTGAGAAAATGGTGACCATGAATATAAACTATTCATTTTAAAAGTTTGGCAGTAAAGGGACAAAAGAAGAAAAAGCTTAGTTTTATGACTTAGCAAAACTGATAGCACTGCTGTTGTTATGGATTGGGTAGACCTGGTCATATTTATAAATATAAAAGGAGTTAATGAAGAAACAGAGACTGAAAATGCTTAAGATAGAGCAGATAAAACAGATGGAGCAAGATCCTAGAAGATGAGGGCGGAGATGTTATTGAGGAAAACAAATGTAGTATTGGTATGACCATCGGGCATGAGCACCTTTTCCCAAAATCTTCTTTCTTCCCTTCTTTGTCCTAGTTTGCTCCCTCTTCCCAACCTGCATTCACATTGAGAGGTTAGGATTCCCAGGGGAGGGTGGTCATGTGACTATAATTCATTCTCAGAATCCTAGGGTAAGCCTGGTCTGGGGAAACTATATTTCTGCTACTTACAACTATAGTTCCTAAGCTCTCTGTAGTGTATTTTCCACTTAATAAACCAACCAAAATGGCACAATTAAGCCTTAAACAGAAACATATACTAAACAGAAAGCAAAGTAAGAATAATAAAAACAAAACAAGTTTCTCCCCCATAAAGCCAGTGCTCTCTGTCTCTCTCTCTCTCTTCAACCTCACCCCCCCCCCCACCAATGCACATAGAGTCTGTGGAGAAGAGTGGGCAGAAATTTACAGAAACCTAACAAAATGACAGTTTAGTAGATGGTCATGTTTGCAGAACAATTCACAACTCTGAAATGAATGTCTTGATATCCTTGGACTCCTTGGGAAATATCTGCTCCATGAATTACCTGCTGGACAGGACCACTTCTATGTTAGCTGCTATATGTTTTCTTCCTCCAATCAGCTCCCAGCAGCAGCACTGTTCCTTTAAACATCTTCCAGCAACAAAATGTTTCTTCCAATCAGTTCATCGCCCAGGAATAGTTGTAAAGCCTCTATTTATTTAATTTGCAACAGGAAGGGGTTGGATAGATTTATTCTCTAATGATCTATGCTCTTCTCTCAGCTCCACTACTTATCTATGAATTACTTACTCAACTATGCTCATTTGTGGTTGACCCTTTTTAAAATTTTCTTTAAAAATCTGTTTATTTATTTTTACATTGCAATTATGATCTGTCCCTCCCTCTATTCCTCCTTGTCCCTACTGAACCAAAACAAAAATGAAATGAAGTTAAACGAAATAAATAACAAAACCCTCATTATAAGCATGCACAGTCCAGCAAAACAAATTTCCACATTGGATATGGTCAAAAACCTATGTCGCTATCTGCATTTTAAATTCATTATCTCTCCAACAGGAGGTAAGTGGTATATTTCATCTTCAGTCCTCTGGATTCATAGTTTTTCATGCATTGATCAGAGTTCTAACCTTTCAAATTTGTTTTTCTGTACAATGTTGTTGTCATTGTATAAATTGTTCTCCTAGTTTTGCTCACTTCAATATACATCATCTCAAAGAAATCTTCACAGTTTCCTCTAAAATTGTCCACTTCATCATTTCTTATGGCATAATATTCCACTTCATTTGCATTCCCCAGTAGGAAGACAGCCTTTTAGTTGTCAAGTGTTGACTACTACAAAAGGAGTTGTTACAAATATTTTTCTACACGTAGATTCTTTTCCTCTGTAACTTTTGGGGAATAGTTCCAAATTGTTTTCCAGAATGACAGAAACAATTCGCAGCTCCACCAACAGTGTATAGTGTGCTGTTTTCCTGCAGTATCTCTGTTTGTCATTTCCATTCTTAGTCATCTTCGCCAGTCTGATGAATGAAGTGAAACTTCAAAGAGATTTTAATTGGCACTTTTCTAATTATTAGTGATTTTGAGTGTTTTTCCCCATGGTTATTGATAGCTTGAATTTTTTTCCTTTGAAAACTGCCTGCTCCTATCATTTGACCATTTATCTAATGGAGTATGACTCCTTGTCTTCTTTCAAGCAGCAGGAGGCAGTCTTAATACCTTCTCCCCCGCTGGGAGAGAAACTACCTCATGCCCCTCATTCTATTTTACTTTGTTTCTGTTTTTACTCTGATTCTTCCATCTCTTCCACAGCGTTCTCAACTTCTGTTCTCTGTGTTAGGATGATAAACAAAACTGTACATTTCTATTATAAATATATCACAAATAGGCAATATAAAATTGTCCCATAGTTATCAAAAAATTATAGTTATTATGGTTTCCTATCCATCGAAGTCTTCATAATAGTCAAATATAAATTAGCTGCTAAGAAACCAGACACCTTAACAATCATTACTTTCAACTAGCATTTTTTTTTTCCCATGAGGTACAGATTTCTCTTGGATCCCTTCAGAACTGTGTTTCTCCAAGCATTTTTCTCCGTGAGCTTACTCACAGGTTTTATTTGAAATGTCCATAATTCTGACCCTTCCCAAAAAATAAAATTATTCCAACCTAAAATGGGTAATCCCTTCACTAGTTTGTAGATTCAACTTAGAAAGGAGGAAAGACTGGCACTTGAGTCAATGAGGGTAGGATGGACACAGTGAAAAACACACTGAAAAATCCTGAGGTACAGAAAAGGAAAATTGAATGAGCTATTGTCTGGAGGACTCTAAAGCAGAAGTCAAAGTCATCTGTTGATAATAAGGGATCAAGTGGGTTTGGGAGTGTGATAAGCCTCCAAAAAGTTTGGAATACCTCACATTTTTCCAATGATTGGTAAAATGTTTTCCTCTATGAGGTAGATTTTAAAAATTTTATTATTTTCATAGAAGCTAAGTCTTGATCATTTGCCCATTCTCACATAGAATCAGAGCTAATCCAAGTCTCCTGACTCCAAGGCTCATTCCATACTATAAGAAATTATGAAGTGGACACTTTTTTAAAGGAAAGTGTGAAGATCTCTGTGAAATTATGTATGTTGAAGTGAGCAGACCTAGGGGAACAAGAGGTTTTGTGTAAGATGCAGCAAGTAAGAAGTGAACAAGAGAATTGTTGGATAGAATTGAGAGCCCAGCTAAGTACGGTGCATTCACGGAGCCAATTATTTCTTTCCAGCTGCACTTTCCATCTTGGAGTGAGAAGTAGTAAAAAATGTAGACAGTGGCATTTATCAGAGTTGAGGATTAATTGGTCAGGTAGAGAAGAAGGAGGTGGTATCAAGGCAATCTTGGGTGCAAGAGGAAATTGCCATTAACCTTTGATTCAATTCAAAACTTTTACTAAATCTCTGCTACATGCCAGGTACTGTGATTGATTGATGCTGGGTACAAAAACACAAATGGATGGAAGCCACTGCCTTCAAAAAGCTTTTTTTCCTAGGATAATAGAGAATATACACAGATATAGAAATATAAAGTATGTATAAAATTATATAAAGTAAATTCAACAAGGAAAGGCACTAACAACTAGGTGGGGTGGTGGTGGGGCATTGTTTCAGAGGTGATCCCTGAGAAAGGCTTTGAAGGATTCTAGGGACACTGGGAAGGGAAAGTGAGGAGGGAGTGCATTCCAGACATGGGGAACAGTCTGTGCAGAGGTGGAGAGACAAGAGAAGGAATTTTGTATTCAGAGAGCTTCTTTTTTGTTTTGTTTTTGGGGTTTTTTTGTTTTGTTTTTTGGAGGGGGGAAGGCAGGGCAATTGGGATTATGTGACTTGCCCAGGGTCACACAGCTAGTAAATGTGTCGAGTGTCTGAGGCTGGATTTGAACTCAGGTGCTCCTGACCCCAGGGCCGGTGCTCTACTCACTGAGCCATCTAGCTGCCTCATTCAGGGAACTTCTAGCAGGTGAATTAGACTAGAATGGTGAGTATATAAAGTATAACAGAAGAGGAAGAGAATAAGCATTTATATTGCACCTACTATGTGCCAAGCATCAGGCTAAATGTCAAACTTTTACAAATATCTCATTTGACCCTCACAACAAATCCTGCAAAGTAAGCGTTGTTATTTTACAGTTGAGGAAACTATAGTGAAGTAATGCATCATGCTATGAGCCCAATAGAGATAAAAGCAAAGTTCTACACTTGGATTCCAAAGAATCAATTGCTAAAATACAGGTTAAGGAAGATGCAGTATGGTGTTATGTGATAGCAGCTAATACAAAAAACATTGGAAAGTTTTAGCCTACTGGAGGTTTGATATGAATTAAGAATGTTACATGACAGAAAAAAACCTTAAAGTAATGTTAGACTGCCTTAATAAAGGCTTTAATGAGGCAGGTGGCACTTGTCTACTGTAATCTATCCTAAAAACAACAACCAGTATTGAATCCTGGGCACCCAGTTTAAAATTGGACATAACAAAAACAAAGAACAACCAAGACAGCAAGCATGAAAGAGACACTGTGATAGAAGATCAGTGGAAAGAAGTGGGAATATTTAGCCTAGGGAGGGTAGAGCTGAAGAAAGACAGATTTCACTTCAAATTAAGGAAAATGTTCCCGACAGTTAGAGCTATGTGAATGGCATACAAATGTAATAGAATATTATTGTGCCACAAGAAATGATGAAGTGGACAATTTCAGAGGAAACCAGAAAGACCTTTATGAACAGATGCAAAGCAAAATGAACAGAACTAAGAATTACTATAATGATAACATTGCAAAGGAAAACAACTTTATAAGACTTTAAAACTTTGATCAATGCAATAATAAATCAGAAATCCATAAGAATGAAAATAAAACATGCTTCTCACCTCCTGGGAGAAAGTTGATGAACTTAAAATACAGAAAGAGACTTATTTTAAGATATGGCTAAACAGGAATTTTGCTTCGCTGGACTATATAGAAATGTATTGAGGTACTTTTCTTAAAAATTTGTCCAATTAAATTGAGCAAAGAAGAGGGGAAAGAGAGGAACAGATTGATTTTAAAAATGCTTGTTACCTTGAAAAAAATGAACTAAAATAAATAAATAAAATAAGCACGGAGGGTGGAGGGGGGAGGGAAAGAAAGTAGTGGGACTTCCCTTCTCTGGAAGTCATAGAACAGAAACTTTATGGCCACAGTTGTTGTGAATGTCATTCTTGTTTAGGGAAGACTTGGGCTAAGTAAAAAACCTCTGAGATCTCACCCAGCTCTGAAATTCTGTTATTCCATAATAGCACTCCATGATCACCTTCATTACCTCCTAACTTCTTGTTACCAATCTCCTTCTAAATGCTCTATTGTAAATCAGAAATGACCAAATCTTTTAGTTCAGTTGGGAGATGAATGTCATAGCTCTCATCGAGTCTGCCATTGGCTGCCTCAACCTACTCCTGGAGGATGTGGCTCAATCACACCCTCAGATTGTGGTTCTGGACCAGTACAGCCTCAAAAGATTAGTTTACACTGGGACTTCAGACTCTCATCAGAAAACACATTAAGCCACATCTAGGTGGCACAATGAATTGAGAGCTGGGCTGGAAGTCAGGAAGCTCTTGTTCAAATTCTGCCTCAGATTCTCCAGTAATTGTATGACCCTGAGCAAGTCTCTTAGCCTCGATTTCCTCATCTAGAAAATGAAAGGGTTGAACTTGAAGGCTTCTAAGATTCCTCCCAACTTTAAATCTATGATCCTATGATCTTCATTTTAACCCCAGAACAGCCCAGCCAAAACAGGTTTCTCTGGCCTATGTATCAAACATGAGTCCCCCCCTACCAATGCATAGACCTTTCCAGAGAGAAGACCACAGTCTGTGCATGCATTGGACATAATTCTCTAATGATCCGCATCTAAGCCAATCTCCTCATTTTATAGATAAGGAAACTCAAAGGACAGAGACTTGAACCCAGGTCCTCTGCTGTCATCTACACAGGGAAGTTGTAAGGATAACAAAGACAGAGCAAGAATAAGCATGTTAGCTACCTCCTTTCTTCCTTCCCTTTAGTATAAACACTGTCTAAGTAGCTGCTGGGCTTCAGGGGTCCTGAAGGTCCAGTTATTTTGCAATTAACAAGGGTAAAAGGAGCCCTTTCTGAAATACTAGCTTGGGGGCTCAGACTTTATAACTAAGCAATTGTTCCTGCCCACTGGGAATGGACTCCAACTAAATGAGCCTCTCTGTCTGCAGCAGAGATGGCCTTGGGTTTTATGCTACCCTCACAAACACTTTCTCTTCTTTACTCAAATTTTCCTAATCGTGTCTTTTCTCTTGCTCCTGATGGTGAGAGAAGGATTAGCTGAAGGAGCTCTGAATTCTGAATTAGCTGCATCTCTAATCATTGATTTGGGACCAAAAAAAACCTACCAAGCCTAACTATAAACATCTGGAAAAGGGTATTAAAAATACTTTCATGCTTGCCTATTTCATACGGCAGGGCTGGAAGGAAGGATTAGTGGATGGATCTCTATAAAACTCTAAGTTTATATATAGATGGACAGGTAGATAAACATGTATATACATATGTGTCTATAAAGATATAGACACATAAGTATATACAAACTTGGAGACACATGCATATGTGTGAGTGTGGGGAAAGTGAGACAGACAGAGACAGAGGCATATGGAAAGAAACGCCCAGAGATAGAGACAGACAGACACAGACAGACAGAGAGATAGAAACTGGCCTCTAAATCATACCTAAGGATCCCTGCAAGCCATATATTGACTTAGAAAACCAAATATTAACATTATTTGTATTCTATTGTATGTTTATTTATTTTATTAAATATTTCCCAATTACACTTTAATCTAGTTCTGCAGCAGTTGGAAGAATTATGGGTATTGTGCCCCTGGTTATGCTTTTGACATCACTGTACTATACTACATTGCCTCTGTGATACATAAGCACAGTATATGCACATATATGTACATAAATACATATGTATAGAAAGATAGACAAATAGATATATACATGTATAAACACAAATAAGTGTATGTAATAAACTATCTCCTACAATGGTTAAGAGGTGCGAAAGAGATAATGTATGTGAAAGTGCTGTCTGAGCAAATCAGAAAGAGTGATGTCAGTGTCAATTGTGATCATGACCATGACGGATGTCTGCATTCTCTAAGAGATCTGATAAAACCTAGCCACGAGGTCTACACACACACAAACAGAACATATCCATAGAGCATACCAGTAAGAAATCTCAAGACAAGCTATTAGCATGTGAAATTATTTGAGCCCCAAATCTATCTTCTTGTTTTACTAATTACCCCCTCCTTTTTGCATGTGTAATTTTGATGTGGGCAATCATTTGGAAAAACTGGGCACAGGGGATTTGGAGATTTCTGAGTTCACATGAAGCAGACTCACATAATTAGAACATTAAGCAGTGTTTTCCAGAAGCAAAAAATTGTACTTGATTCTCAGTGTCAGACTTGGGAAAGGAAAAGCTTGACTCTATCCAGTGTTTTGAACCTTGACATTTGGGGTGTGGGTAAGAAATGAGAAAACGCTTAGGAAAATGCACATCATTCTACCATGAACAGTGTGTGCTAATGATAGGGCCCTGTGTTTCTCTAGTGCTTTACATCACTCAAGGCACCTCCGTATCCACTATCTCACAGATGTTCTAGAAAGAAAGGGATGGGAACAGTTGACATCCTGGGGCGGGTAAGGATGTCTTGCCTCTCAGCCTTCTAACTCCTTTCTGCCCATTTCATGAGCAAGGTAAAGAAGGACAGAATGTTTCTCATCAGATCCACACTAAATAAAAACACATTTTCTTTGTGTGTTATATTGATTGAAGGTATACTTTTTCCAGGTCAAACAAAGCAGGGCATTGAGCAATGATTGAGGAAATGTGACCAGTGTAGAAAGTCAGTCTCAATTATTCAAACCTAAAAAGAATATTTGATTTGACATCAGAGGAGTTGTATTTGAATCCCAGCTTTTGCTGATTGCTACTGGTTTGACCATGGCCAAATTACTCTATCTCTTTGGGCCTCAGTTTCCTCATTTGTAAAATGAGGTGGTGAATTAACCCTGAAGGGCATCAGGTTCCAGATTTGGCTTAAAATTAATACTTGCTCCATTGACAAGGGAGTTAATTTTACCTTTCCATTCCCAACCTTGAATTCAAGTTGGGATCCTTCATCACAGTATTAATCATATCTTCCAGTTAAAGTCACATTCAAAATTTAACTCAAGGTTTCCAGTTCCATGATCTGGACTTTTATAGAAAGCATGGTTGCCAGAGCTTTGATAAATAAAGGTTGCTTCTAGCACCTGCCAATTAACTTATGAAAGAGTATGTGAGCAGCACATGGATCCCTAGCCTGAGTTGACTACTGAATTGAAGTCTTCATTCATTCGCCCAAATAGTTATTAACACATATCTTTATTCTTATAGATTAAGAACTGGAAGGCACCTCAAGGTCATTTAATCCTCCACCATCAAACCTAGAAGTCATTTAAACTATACTACACTGTGTAAGGAATACATGCTGCTAGACATACCAAGATAAAGATGACACAGACCCTGCTTTCAAGGAGCTTACAATCTAATTGGTGAGAGTGGGGTGAGATATACACAAACAACTGTAGGGGGAAAGGAGAATATCAAATTTCAAAGCAGAGGTCCAGGGGAAGATACTATGAAACACTTGAGGAAGGAAGGATGACAACCTGGGATACAGGATCAGGGAAGGCTTTAAGGAAGAGGTGGCACCTAAGTTGAATATCAAAAGAAGAAGGGAGAGAATTCAACAGACAAGACATAAAGGGAGTGTTTTTTAGGAAACTGGGAACCCTCTAATCCCTTTCAGAAACCCTTTAACCCTATAGGCAAAGACTTAAAGCAGGAGAGGGAGATCAGGACAAGACTGTGTATAAGGATGAGGGTGGAGATGAAGAGCAAGCTAATCGAGTTGGATGTAAAGGCTGGAATAGTGAATAGTAATGGACAAATTTAATAAGATAAATTGAAGCCAGATTGTGGAGGATGTCAGGATCAGGAGTTTATGCTTTATTTGGTAATAATAATATTTATATAATAATAGTTAGCATTGATATAATAATAGAATTTTGTGAATATTGTCTCATTTGGTCCTCATAACAACCCAACTAGGTAGGTGCTATTATTATCCCCATTTTACAGATATAGAAACTATGGCAGACAAAGGTTAAATGACTTGCCCAGAGTCACATGACTAAATGAATGTCTAAGACAAGATTCAAATTCGGATCTTCTTTGTTCCAAGTCTATAACTTTATCCACTGAACCAGCTAGCTGATGGACAATGGGGAACCCCTACTTTTAGCTTGATCAGAATGTGCATTAAAAAATTTACATGGGTAGCAGTGTGAAGAGGCGGGGTAGCATGGAAGCAAGAAGACTCATTAGGAGACTTATAATAATAGGGTAGTTGGGAAAAGATTCGGTCCTGAACAAACCTGGTTGTAAAGAGAGTTGAAAGGAGGAGACAAATATTAGAAATACGGGAAACAGAGAATTGACAAGACATAGCAACCGATTGGATAAGTGATGCCAGGCAGCAAGAAGAGTCAAAACTTAGGGTGGAGATGACTGGGAAGATGGTGGTAACATCGCTACCACAGGGGAGATAGGAAGTATCTGGGGAGAAGATGAATTCAGGCTTGGAAACATTGAGTTTCAAGTACCTACGAGATATTTTGTGTCAAATACCTCCCCCATCTCCAGAAATTGCTTTGTATTTTTGTTGTTTGTTGCTGTTGTTTAGTTGTTTCAGTTATGTCCAGTTCTTCATGACCACATTTGGGGTTTTCTTGGTAAAGATACTGGAGTGGCTTGCTATTTCTTTCTCTAGCTCTTTTTACAGATAAGGAAACTGAGGCAAACAGAGTTAAATTACTTGTCCAGAGTCACAGGAAGATGAGTCTTCCTGACTCCTGGCCCAGGTGATCTATCCACTGTACCCCCTAGCTGCTTCGTACTTACTCTGCATATGTTTTGTATTTATTTACTTATGTGTGTGTGTTGTTCACCCAATAGAATGTGATTTTAATTTTTTCTTCCTATCTTCCATATCCAATATGGTACCTGACACATAAGAAGTATTTAGTAAGTGCTTTGTTTTTTTATATTTGATCGATTGATCCAGCCCAATGCCTTTAACATAGTAGATATTTAATAAATATTCACTGAATGGAACAGAGTGGGGTGAAACTAAATTGAATCAAGATGATAGTGTGGAGTAGGTAGGCGGAAATAGAGGAATGGCACTCTAGGGTAGAGGGAAATATCAAATTGGTAGCCATCTGCATGAAGGGGATAAATGAAGCTGGGAAGTGGATGGGGTCACCAATGGAGAGTATGGAGAGTAACTTTACTGTTCATTGGCAGGAGTCAGTTGTCCCCAGTGGAAACCTCAGTTCCTAAGGTCCCCCAATATGATTAGCCAGAACTAAAGGCTAATAACCCGTTCATTAACTGCATGTTCTACCAAAAAGAGAAATCCTCCCTTTTTTCTGTTCCAATGCCAAAGTACTATTCTTCGATGGAACTATAAGACTGATTGACTACTTTGGCTTGGTTGTTTATTTCATGCCTAACAGAAGATGCCTGTGTGCCTCACCAGTTTTATGTTTATCACTATAGATCAGCTAGAGGCCAGAGAGATGCCTTGAAAACAGAGGACAAGTGCCCCAAACAAGGGCCACAGAAAGGAACAGAAGGTGACAATACTATAAATAACAATGAAAGGACTCCCAGAGACTGTCTGAAGTTGGCCCCCTCCCCATAACTCAAAGCTTGAAGCACACAGGTCACTTAGTGCCATAAAGCCTTGCATTGGAAGCCCTGGGAGGTGGGTGGAAGGAGAGCACCTTTCAGTCGAGAGAGGGTCAGCCTCTCCATCACTTTAAAAACAGCTTCCTGGCTGACAATGCTTCCCAGCATCCCTGCTTCTCCTCTGAAGGAAAGACTTGTAAGCGGTGTGGGTTATGTTAACCTCACAAGCCGGCTTACGGCCCCCTCCAGGAGCCCCAGCCACTTCTTAGACCCATTCTCGGGAAGAAGAGAAGCTCCACAGCCATTATTTCAGTATGAGCACCTGCCTCCGAGAGTGCTCAGCTCCTTCAGTACTGTTATTTCGGAGGTTAAACCAAATAAAACCTTCAGGTAGGTGAGTAACTGCCCTGAAATCTCCTTCCCTGACAGGAGCACTAATGCCAAATTAGATTTAGGATTGCAGATGTGAGAAATCTCTGTGGACGTCTTTGCTGCCTGTTCTTTTTTGTTTGTTTGTTTTTCAAGTCATTGCTCATGGTAGACCCTTGGACAAGTGGCACCATGGGATCAAGCTCAATGAATGCTCAAATTAATTTTTTTTAAAAACCAACAATTAAAGGTTGTGTCTTTGAAAACAAGGCCCCAGCATTTCCCAGTTTTCACAGCTAGTCAACAGAAGAGCAGGGAATAGATGATTGTGTTATGGTATCGTACTTACCTAGTTCGAAAAATGTCCAGCTGAAATCTCACAAGCCGGCAGTGGAGATGAGAATGTTGATATGTGCGATCCTTCATGAGGGATGAGGATGCTGTTGACACACTGTCAGCTATATAACAATGTGTTCCTCGGGCTTCCTAGTGACAAAAGAGTTTGCATATGAGCAAAAGAAGCTAACCCATAAGGCACATTATTTTAGATTGATGAACCAAAGGTAGATGCATTTTGTCAGCAGGGCAGCATGATGTAGCAGCTAGAGTTCTGAAACTGGAGTCAAGAAGGCCTGGGTTCAGATCCCACTTCAGGCACTAACTATGGACAAGTCTCTTGTCCTTTGTTTCCCCATCTGTAAAATGGGGCTAACTACCCAATCAACCTCACAGTGTTGTAAGGATCAGTTGAGAGCATGTCATGTAGAACACTTTGCAGACCTTCAAGCACTATATAAAGGTCAGCTATTATCATTATGAATCAATTATTATGAATCAATTCTAAAGAGTCCTATAAAAACCATAATTTACATTTAGATAGCATTTTACATAGACTATAGCTGCCATCTCTAAAGCACTTTACTTAGAACATAGCAGATGCTTATAAAGTACCTTCAGGTTTACAAAGTGCTTTACATGTATTATCCCATTTGGGCCTCAGGTAGGCACTTCAGAGTGTGTTAGCCTCATTTTCTAGGAGAAGAAATTAAGGCTCACAGAGATGCTGGAATTTGCCCATAGTTATATAGTGAGTGTCAGAGACAAGAAGAAGATGAAACAAACATTTATCCATTGCCTGCTGTGTACCGTGCACTGTGCTATGTGCTTTATGGATATTATCTCATTTGATCCTCACTACAACCCCGGGAAGCAAGTGCTATTATCATCCCTATTTGACAGATGGGGAAACTGAGGCAAAGAGGGGTTTAATGACTTCCCAGAGTCATACTAATAACTGTCTGAGGCTTGGTTTGAACTCCCATCTTCCTGACTCTAAGCTCACCACTCTATCCACTGTGCCACCTAGCTGCCCAAATCAGAGCTATTAGAAACTGTAATAATCATTCGGAGATCCACTACCTTGGAAACTGAAGAATCTCAACAGTAAGTCCAGGCCCGGTTCATTCTAGGCTACATGAATCCCCATTTCTTTCCCTTAAACTGGGAAAAATAAGAACAGTTACAAGTCATCTTAAACTTTTGCAGTAAGGAGGGGTGTTGCTAGAGGAGACCATAGGATGGAGGCTTACTCAGAGACAAATTAATCATCCAAATTAAAGGGGGGCCAGCCCATGACTTTGAGCTCCTTTTCCAGTGGATATGATAAATTTACACTTTCTCAAACAATATGGCCCCAGATGACCAATAGCATATATTGGTCATCATATATCCAGCTTCCCAGGATTCCAGGGTATGGTCATAGAACAGAAGGAAGCTAAGGGGTCCACTTGGAAAGCAGTCAGTCTATCAATTGACAGGCATTTATTAAGCACTTACTACATGCCAGACACTGGGATTAAATCTGTGACCTTAGCCACAACCCAACCCACTGAGCTTACAATGAGTGGGAGAAGCATGAACTATGATAGAATGGGGACGAGTCTGGCAGGTTAATACACCTTTCCCAAACTAAAGTTCGGAGTGGGACAGATGCTGATATGGCCTCCTCATTTCTACCCCCAAGAGAAGGGGGAGGCAATTAAAAATTGGAACTCCCCAATTTAACAAATTAACAGCATGCTTTCATATAAGGCTCTGAGGTATATTGACTATTAGACAATGAACAGAATAGTAAGTCGGTTGGGACTCCTGATCCACCAGCAACAATCTCGTCCTGTCGAAAGCCATTAGCTTACATAATTCTGGGGCAGAATGGTTGGGAGTGGTGTGAGCAGGAATGTTTTGCTGACTGCTGTCGAAATGGGTAACAGACTTTGCATATTATATCACCATTTTTTGTTGTATTTCACATGCAGTGTTTTTCTGCTTTTGACTTGGAGGTGTGAGAGGGAAGGCTCTAATCATATGGCCTTGTACAGATGCTCCATTTGCATTTCTATTAATCCAGGCCCTCCTGGAGATGCTGGAGCAGAGACACAGCATGCTTTGTGTTTGAACTTGTGAGAACCCATACCCCTGCTTAATAACTTAATACATATGTATAGCCTCCTTCAGACAGCCCACTAGGAGGCAGAAGCAGGGGGAGGTGCACTCCCCACCAGCCACTGCTGGACTCTGTTGAAAATGGGCAAAGGCAGGAAGGAGAACCTTACCCAGCAGAGAGGCCCAAGGTCCAGGATGCTGCCTGGTCCATGGGACTAATTGAGGAAGCCCATTCTGGAGGTATGAGCCTACTGCAATGCCTCTGTACATACATGATACATGTATGACACATGTGTGCATGCACGCACACACAACTTATCCAGGGACTCTCATGGCTACAGCTTAGTCTCCCATGGCATCATATTTGTGACATGGCAGCAGCCAGGTATTTGTTTCAGCCAGAAACTGAAAGATAACTCATGGTCCTTAAGAATACAGTAAACACACCTCACTTCCTTGAGGTTTTTGTTTCGTGGTTTTTTTGTTGTTGTTTTTCATCTAAAGCTAGTATTCTTGTTTGTTTCTGGAGAGGTCAATTTTACAATGGTCAGTTAAAGCACAGATGGGAGGTAGGAAGGTCAAGAGGGAAGCTGGTGATTTGTGGGGTCCTGTCGAAGTGCATAAGCTGAAAAGTTGGGGAACCATGGTTCTAAAGTCACAATGGACCAATGTCCATTTCAGATTTGTGACTCTGTTGTACTCTACTCCGTGAATGTCAGTAATGATAATGATAATATTGATGATGATGGTGGTGGTGGTGATGATGCTGTTCATGATGACGATGAACTGGCATTTGCATAGTAGTTTTGGTTTTTTTGTTTTGTAGGGCTTTATGGGGATTTTTTTAAGGCTTGGTCTCCCTATCTTACCCAAGCTGGAAGTGCATCAGCCACTCACAGCCAGTCCCACTGTTATTGGGTACAAAAGCTTTAACTTGTTCCATTTCTGACCTAGGCCAGTTTAAGCCTCCACCCCAGTTCCTGAAGTTTCACCATAATGGTGCCAAACTGAGTGCAGACACCCAATCAGCTTTAGTCTTGTTGCTGCTCAGAACCCTTGCACTCAAGGAATCCACCAGCCTCAGCCTCTCCTAAATCCCAGATTACAGATATGAACCATTGTTATCACCCTGGATAATGCTTTAAAGTTTCAAAGTGCTTAAGAGACATTTTTTTCATGCTATCTTCTCAATAGCCCTGTGTGGTAGTCACTACAGGGGTTTTTAAATAGACAGACAGACATGTAAGCAGGCAGACAGACTGATAGAAAATGCATTTACTAAGCACTTTTCAGGCACTGTGCTAAGTACAGGGAATCCCAAGACAAGGAGAGACAGAGACAGACAATCCCTGCCCTCAAAGAGGTAAAATCCTAATGGAAGAAGACAACCCACATACAAAGTGGGGGGGGGCTGGCAAGGGAGGGAGGGCAAAGTGGCAAATTCCAGAGAGTCAGGAGGGGAGCTAAGAGAGAAGCGTTCATGAAAATGATGGTTACAGGGAAGAATTCACCAATCAGAGGAGGGACCACAAAGATGGAGGCATATTGAGGGTGAGAAGGCTGTTGGCACAAAGGTGGAAAAGGCTAGAGAGCTGAGTGGACCCTGGAGAGGAATAAGCGTAGATGACCTGGGCTCTTGATGAAATATATATTTAGGCAGAAAGTCACCAATCAAAGGCAACACAGGAATGGAGGCATCTTTGGGACAAGCAAGCTGTAGATGGGTAAGTGGAAGAGGCTAGAGCTTATCCCCGTTCTGCAAATGAGGGGATATTGACTCAAAAAGACAAATGGCTTAACCAAGGTGACTTTACAACAGAGCCAGAAATAGCCATTTTTACATTCTAAAAGCTGATTCAGTTCAGGCAAGGAGGGTAGGTGGCAGTGAGATATTGGGACCCTGTGAGGTCACTGTGTGGGGAAAGGAAGAAGGAGGGAAGGAAAAGCAGGGCCATGCTGGCCTGGAGTGAAGGAACATGATTCATTTGACAGCTTCCTAGCATAACCAATTATCCTCATCCTGTGAGGGGCAGCATGGCACTGTGGATAAGTAAGCCAATCCTGGAATCAGGAAGCCTGGGTTCAAATTTTACCTCTGATCCATCCTGGCCCTGTGACTCTGACTAAGTCACTTAACTTCTCAGTGCCCCCAAGCAATTTTCTAAGACTATAAATTGCCAATCTGTGTTGAAAAAGTTAATTTCCCCACCAAGAATTCCTTACATCAATAAAACCACAATGCAAAGCCACACACACACACACACACACACACACCCCTAAAAAGCCCTGACTAAGTGCAGAGTTCAGGTGTTTCTATGCCTCTAAAAGATCACAAGTGCTCTCAGGGGCCTCTGAATTCCAGCATCCTAGGGCAGAGCACTCCTTGCGGCATTCTGATTGCAGGTTTGTTTTTTTTTTAATGAGGTAGAGTTCTTAAATGGAAATTGTAAAAGATGGGCAAGAGCCTCATTTGTCTCTTTTTAGAGCACTTCTGGTCTCCCCCTGCTATGTGGAGAGAGAGAAAGGGAAAGGAAAAGAGAAGGAGAGAGAGAGTAGTCAAGCCTTCCTTCTTTCTCCACAGGCGTTAACTTCAAGTGATGATCTTACCCAGTCTCCTGGTCTAGAGAGAAATCTTACCACTTATTAACAAGATTTCCTCAAGTTTACCTGAATGGGAAATGTCCCTACTTTTACCTTTTTCCTGAAAAAGAATCTTAGTAATCTGCAGAATTTTAAATACAAGAGTCTTGTTTTCTTCCCAAAACATTCTGCTTTCTGTTCCATTGTTGTATCTAGTATATCATGGAAACTCGTTATTAAATGAGAGGAACGAAGCAGATGATGAAAGTGATTCTATGCAACCCAGTAGCTGCCTAGGACCAGAGCTGAATTCATGGACTTAAAGGAATCAAGAGGCAAAAAAAGAATGAAAATCTAAAACATGACCCATGGCACTTCTCAAAAGCATTGACACTTCCAAGCATGTGCCATGTATATTATCACAACCAGTACTCCTAAGGATGGACAAAACTGAGGAAGACATCAGAGACTAATCGATTTTAATCATGTAACTACAAAGCTCATGGGTCTTCTGTCTAAAGGAGAAGAGTTATTTATATACATATATGTGCTTATCTAGATATCTATAAATATCTACATATCTGATATGTGTCTGTAGATATGAATATAGAGATATCTCTGTCCATAGATAGAGACGATAGAGATAAAAAAGAAGAGCTTAAGATTATATTTATTGTCACTGTTCAGTCGTTTAGTCATGTTTAGTTCTTTGTGACCCTGTGAACCATATTGTCTACGGGTTTTTTTTTTTTTGGCAAAAATACTAGAGTGGTTTGCCATTTCCTTCTCCAGTAGATTAAGGCAAAGAAAGGTTAGATAACTTGCCCACGGTCACACAGCTAGTAAGTGTCTTTGGCCAATTTGAACTCAGGTCTTCCTGACTCCACTCTATCCATTGAATCCCCTAGCTGCCACAGAGCTCATATAGACATATACCAGCACTGAGTAAAATATCCTGCCCTTCCACTGGGGAACAGCTGAACAAGTTATGGTATATGATTATTATGGAATACAATTGGGCTTTAAGAAATGATGAGCAGGGTGATTTCAGGAAAACCTGGGAAGATTTATATGATCTGATGCAAAGTGAAATAAGCAGAATCAAAAGAACATTGTACACAGTAATAGCAAACATTGATCAACTGTGAATGACTTAGCTCTTCTCGGCAATAAAATGATCCAAGACAATTCTGAAGGACTTACAATGAAAAATGCTATCCACCTCCAGAGAAAGAACTGATGGAGTCTAAATGCATATTGAAGCATACTTTTTTAACATTCTCTATTATTCTCTTTTTTTGTTGTTTTTTTCCTTTGCAACATGTTGTTATCATTGTTATTCAGTAGTTTCAGTCATTTCTTACTCTTAGTGACTCCATTTGTGTATTTCTTGGCAAAGGTGCTGGAGTGGTTTGCCATTTCCTTCTCCAGCTCATTTTACAGATGAGGAAACTGAGGCAAAAAGGTTAGGTGATTTGCCCAGAGTCACACAGCTAGTGAGTATCTGAGGCCAAATTTGAACTCAGTTCTTTCTGACTCCAGGCCTCACATTCTGTCCACTGAACCACCTAGCTGGCTTTTGCAGCATGGTTAAGATGGAAAAGTTTTGTGTGACTGCACATTTAGAATATATTTCAGATTACTTGCCTTCTTAAAGAGAGGGGAGGGAGGGAAAGGAGGTTGGTAGTGAATATGAAACCCAAAAAATTTTTAAATGAATGTTTAAAATTTTTGTTTATATGTAAATGAGAAAAAATAAAATAAAAATTAAATGCAGAAAAGACAAAGTCTGTTTCATTTTAATCTTAAAAAACAATTCCTTATACATAATAGGCACTTAATAAATCCTCCTTGGATGGACCTATACTCAACTTACTAAAAATTCCAAAATAAATTATTATTCCAAGATTCTTTTTTCTTCACTATACTATTTACAAAAGTCTCCCATCTACTCCTATTCATTGGTTCTTTGCTCTAGAACCACACAAAATAATTGCTCTTTTAAAAAAAAAAGAAGAATTTTCTGACATCTTGTGCTTAAAATTTTTTCCACCTTTTTGTTTTCCCTTTTTCAGCCTGAAGATCATTCTCCTGGTCAGAGAAAGTGGACATAGAATTAGAGTTGAGGAGTTCCTCTCCCTCGCTATTATCAGTAATCATAACATCACCCACCCAAGAAGGAGGCTTATTCTTTCTTAGATCTTATCTTGAATATAGTGTTTTAAACTTTTTTATTCCAGATTTTTCACAAACCTCAGCTCACTGTGTGCTTTAGCCATCCTATCACTATTCTTACAGGACTTACAAGGTCCTGGTGCTCTTTATGATCTTCCTTGGTTGTATACACCCCTTTCATAACCTTATTTTACCTCTTCTTTTGTATTGTAGGTCACTAGAGAGCTTCTTGTGAAGCCACATCAGAAATTTTAAGTGGCTTCTTCCTTTTCTTCCTCAGAGGAATTTATCATGATAGTATGGTCTAAGTTTAATAAATGAGAGTCTCCTCTCCCTTTGACGTTCTTAAATCATGAGATTATACTTAAAGTTTCTCTTAATTTTTCAAAATGTGCTTTCCTAAGATCTGGAGTGTGCATCCGACATCTCCTCCTGAGTCATCATGAATTTTAAGATGTCATGGTAACACTCTTCTAAGGTTCCCAGCCCTTCCAATGAAACCAACTCATTCTTGTTAGTCAGGATTAAGTCCAGAATAATGGTTCTCTTCATTTGCTTTTCTTTGAAGAGATGGAAATTTCTGCAAGGTAAGGCAAGAATTCATCAGCTTTAATCTGCTAAATGAAATCTCTAAGAGATAAGTAGGTAGCTTAAATCCCTCATTCCTACAATATGTTGCTTCCATACAAATTTTTTATCTGTGAGCTTATCATCCATTTCTTCCATCTCATCTGAAAGTCTGCACTCAATCAACATATATTGATTAAGCATTGACTATGTGCCAGGCACAGCCCTAAATGATGAAAATACAAAGACAAATTCACATAAACAGCCCCTGCTCTCAAAAAGTTTAAAAAGTAATGGGATACACAACGTGTAAAGAAATGAGTACATAGAAGATTCACATGTAATAGAAAGGTAATCTTAGAGGGGGAGGGCCAAATGTCCAGGGGGTGTGGAAAAGCCTGCTGTAGGAGGCAGTGTTTGAGCTGAGTTTTGAAAGAAGACAAGGATGTCAAGAGGTAGAGATAAAGAGAAAGAGCACTCCAGGCATGGGATAGAGCCAGTAAAAAGGCACAGAGGTGAGAGATGGATTATGAACAGAAAGATGGTTAGTATTACTGTACCACAGAATGTGTGAAGGATATTAAAGTGTAAGAAGACTAGTAAGATAGGAAGGAGCCAGGGTGGGAATAGAATTTATTAAGCACTTTTGTATTCCAAGCACTGTGCTAAGGACTGGAGATATGACCTGAAAATCAAGACAGTCCTGCTTCCAAGGAGCTCATGTTTTAAATGGGGGAGATTACACACAAAAGAGAGTTTGGTTCACAGAAAATGGAAAGGCTGGGCAGTACTTAATCATGCAAAATCACAGAGCAGATGGCAACACCCAGAGCTAATTGGGGAGCAAAGGCAGAGCAAGTAGATAGTCCTCTATTGAGAGAAGAGTGGGTTCAAGGGTTGGAGTGGAGACTCTTAGATGTCTCCAGAAGAGGTAAAGATCTAGAAGTCAGAATCCAGGTGATGTTGGGACTCCTCTGCCTGCTGGAAACTAGAGATTGGAGCAGGGATAAGTCTTTGGATCTCCTCTGTGGCAGCAGATTGTGCTTCTACATCATTCTGCTGTTCATATTTGATACCAGAGAATCACTAGGGTTTATTGAGCAAAGAGTAAAATAGTGAGATCTGTACTTCTAGTAAATCAGTTTGGCAGCTGGGTGGAGAATAAATTGGAATGGGGAGAGATTTGAGGCAGGGAGAACAATTAGAAGTCTATCGTAATAGGCCATATTGGGTGGCACAATGGATAGAATGCCAGGCCCCAGACTCAGGAAGACTCATCTTCCTGACTTCAAATCCAGCCTCAGACCCTTACATGCTCACTGTGTGACCGTGGGCAAGTCACTTAACCCTGTTTGCCTCTGTTTCCTCATCTGTAAAATGAGCAAGAGAAGGAAATGGTGAACCACTCCAGTATCTCTGCTGAGAAAACACCAAATGGGGTCATGAAGAGGCAGACATGAATTAGTTTCTCTTGACTTCTGCAACTCCCACCCAGAAATAAGAAAAGTTACACCTCTCACATCTTAACTTTCCCTAATCTCTGCATTCCCCTAAGATGACTTGATAAGACTGTCCCAGGAAATGTCATGAGGCCACTGCCTCTCTCTTGCAGGGACTTTGGGCCAGCCCTGGAGGTTAAAGTCTGCTTGCTACCAAGAGGTATTGATTAGTGGGCCAACGATACACCTCTGGCTGCAGAAAAGAGGATCTTGGAGCAAGGTGTACTGAATGGGGTTTGCCTTTTTGGGGATCACAGAGGAATGCAGACCATGGAGCTACTGATTTCCACCTGATCTCGAGTATCTTTCAATAGGCACCTCTAATCTTGAAGGTTTCTCATGTAGATCACTTTTATCCCTTTTTAATTTGACCCTGAGCACTGATAGGTGGCTCTATTGACTAATTCAAGAGGTTCACTAATTGTGTATCTTGGTTTTCCACTGAATATTGAATATTATCCAGGAGCTCAGGATAACATTGGGCATTACTACATTAACCCCCACATCTCCCCATACACATCTCTGCCTAATCTTTCAACAACTTCCACTTCCCACACTTTATCCAAAGTGCTTTGTCAAATGTCATTGGAAATTACAAGGACACCCAAAGACATTGCTTGTACCCTCAAATTGCCTTCAATCAAATGAATGCCTAGGAGTTTACAATTAAAGTCCATTATGTTTTGGTTTTTAAAAAAAAGGTCCTGAAATTATAAAAGCTGGGGTCTAAAGGCATCATTACATCCTCAAGGGGAATCTTTATCCCCATCCCAGAAATACATCTTCCTATTTTTATATTAATTGCACTTAGCTTCTTGACCTTCTGCATATGGTTAAATGTCCTCTCACTTTGGCTTTTTCCCTAATTAGTGGTTGAAACTTTGGACTTTTATTTTTTTTAGCATACCAATGTTAAACAGGACATGAATTCTACATAGCACATCTGTGTGAACACATCTGCAGTGAGGTTAGTCTTTATAAAGCAAGAAAAATAGAATTTAAAATCAATCGACCATTAGGCCTCACAGTCAACCAGTGGCAAGTTTCTCTTTTTTCTCTCGATGTGAACTGATAAAACTCCTGATCTCTTTGTTGAGAATGGATCCTGACACCAACATCTCACATAAGAGCACCAATCAAGCCTTTTGAAAAACTCCTTCTGGAGGGAAACTGAATTTTGAAAAAAAAATCTCAAATTACCAATAAACTCCTTAAGGGAGTCATCTAAGCCGCGATGCTCCAGTCCAAAAGAGTGAGCGCAATGCCCTTCTTTCCACCAATTTAGTCAATTTCCCACAAAGCAGGAAGGACCGCCACCAAGAAAACTGCAAACTTGAATGCGGCTTGCCAAGTTTAGTGTTGCTTACAGTTTTCTTCTTTACCCTCAATCCTGTTACAAATAATGCAAACCTGTTTTTATTAATTTACATTAAGTTCATTTAACACCGATGAAACAGACCAGAAATGGATAATGAGGAACATTTAACAAGCTCCTGCATTACGGCTAATCATGCTCTGTTTATGAGAGCTGATCTCATTCTCAGAGAAGATCCCTGTAGAATGAATGCTCCATCCGTATTTAACAAGTAAAAACAAAAGGGAGGTGGGGGGAGAAAGTCGCCAGCTCCCCGATGACAAAGAAATGAACAAGCTTAATAATCTCCAATTTGGTTTTCCACTCTACTTAATGATATGGGCAATGGGAGTTTGGTGGCCGGAGTCCATGAGGAAACAGCCACAAGTACTGAAAATTTAATTAAAAGTCAGAAAACCATTGCAGTGAAGACTCAGCAGAAAGCCATTTATTTTTAAAATCTAATATATTCTTCATGACTAAAGGCTAAAGCACATGCTGACTTCCACATTTAGCTGTAACTGATTTAAGCCACTTGATGGTTTTTTTTTCTTTCTTTCTTTTTCTTTTCTTTTTTTTCCCCCTCTGCTCACAGGGTGGTGCTCAATTTGCAATGGAGTAAATTGGCAGAATTTAATTTGGTGGGTTTTTTTAACTCCATAAGAAGAATCCTCATTAAAGCCACACAATCGGCTGTATACTTTTTTCATCATTAACTAGCCTAACTGCAGGTAAAAGAGATACAATTATGGATTTATATAAATCCTATTGTCAATTTACAGCTGAAAGACTGGTGAGTTACCTCATTTTAAATAGGTTATTTTTTCCCTTAACCTTTCTTTGTTTTAATGAGGATTCAGTTTGTCACTGTCTGAGGAGTCTGTTTGCAGGAAAGTTTCTCAGACATTATAAAGAGGAAAAAGTAGATACAGAAGAATACACTTGGCTGAATTTCCAATCTACCTAGAAATTTTTCTCCAGAGCAGTGTATCTATTTTACATGGGTGTTACTGCCATATGCCAACTCTAGAGGATCCACTGGGCACCTAGGAACAGAGAATGAGAACATGAGAGCACAAGGAAGTCAAGGGAAATTGACCTGGAGGGGAAGGAGGAAGGAGACAAGATGGCAAGATAGAATTAATCACAGAATTTCCCAATTGGAAAGGACCTCAGAAGTAATCTAATCTAACCCCTATCTGAACAAGAATCTCTTCCAGAGAATACCCAACAAGTGGTAATACAGCCTTTAGCTGAAGCTATCTAACGAAGGATACGCCCTGCTACCTGAGGCAGCGTATCCCACTTCTGGGTGGCCTCAATCGTTAGAAAGTTTGTCCTGACCTCAAACCTAACTAGGGAGAGAACCACAAGAGCCTTGAGATGGTACATAACAATACATTGGTTTATGGTGTATACTTCCTTTCTCAGAAAGAAATGACTTCATCCATTCCCAAAAGATGCATTTGCTTTTAAAGTCTAGAGTGGGACTCAACATTTGGCTTTTTGCCATTGCTGATGCCCTCATTCTTTTTAGGGCAATTCAATTGACCTCAACTATATCTTCTTATCAGTGCTGCCAGTTTCATGAAAGCCCAGGATTTCTTGGTCCTTTCTACCTTCATGTTCCTTCCCATTGCTCTTGGTTATTCCAGATGACTATTGTTGGTGAGCTCGGCATCATCTTGTTTTCTCTCTGATAACTTCTGTAGAGAAAGTGGCAGAGAACCAGAGAAGGATGAGATTCTGAAGCCAAAGACTGGAGAGCTGGAAGAGGTTTTAGCACTCATACATTTTAACGCTCTCGTTTTATAGATAGATGAATTAGTTTAATATTCTAATTTCCTCCTAGACACCAAAGTGTTGTGAGAGATGGTTAGAATAAAGTAGAGGTAATACACATCTCAAATTGAGCTCCTATTCTTACTCCTGTTGGCCCTACATCTTCTGGATTCACTTGCAATATGTTTCACAGGTGTGTCTATTTTATCTTTATATACTCAAATATTTAAAACGCAAGTGCCTAAATGGATCTGTGAGGTTATCAACATGACTATCCCATCCAATGATATAGATCACAGCCCCTTCATGCCTGATCATCCATTATGGCTCTTGTCCATGTCCTCACATAAGTTTGCCGTAGGATGTTGACCCAACTTGCTGGAGGCTATTTGCTTACTCATCACAAAGGTGCCAGGGGTCCTTTGCTCTATACATACACCTAGTCACAGGTTCCCTTTTGGAAGCCTCAGTTCTCTTTTCATGAATCCAACCCTAAAATCAAGGCTCATTATTTTACTATCAATATTCTTTTGGTAGTTTTCTGTGGTTATGTGCCATGGAATTCTTCAGTCTTCAAAGAATTGAAATTAAAGATCACCCAAAAGATATTAAAGAAGTATACAGTAGGTGTGGGAAGACTGCACCATATTACAAATGAGGAATTATAAGGGAGAAGTGTACCAAAGAAAGTATCTTCATATATATACTCAAATAAAAACATGTTATTCTTGTTCACTTGTGTCCAACTCTTCATAACCCTGTAAGGGTTTTCTTGGCAAAGACACTGGAGTGGTTTGTCATTTCCTTCTTTAGCTCATTTTATAGACGAGGTAACTGAGGCCAACAGGGTTAAGTGACTTGCTCAGGATCACACAGCTAGTACCTGTTTGAGACCAGATTTTTGAGTCAGATCTTTCTGACTCCAGGCCCAGCATCCCATCCAATGAGCTCCCTCCGGCTACCCTAATAATTCATAGTGTTTCAAAATTGAACGTCTCTTTCCCATCTCTGTCCATAATCACCACCCTAGTCTAGATCCCTGTCATCTCACACATGGGTGACCAAAAAAGTCTTTCTACTATGTGCTCTGAACAATCCGAGAAGTTAACATGAGGACAATAATGAACCAATGATAGAAGACTTAACTGGAAATTTTAACTTACTACTCTCCATTTTGCTGCCCTACCTGAGAGTGTTCACAGAGACATAGGATCTCAGAGTTGGAAGGGATCTCATACGGAATCTTCTCCAAATTATATGCAAATAGGAATCCATTTTACCATATCCTAAATAGGTGGTCATCCAACTTCCTCTTGAAAACCTCTACTACCTTCTGAGGCAGCCCATTCTATATCTGGATACTATTTTGTAGCTAGGTGGCACCATAGTGCATAGAGTCCTAGGCCTGGGATCAGGAAGACCTGAGTTCAAATCTGACCTCAGACACTTACTAGCTCTGTCACCCCTTATCTCCTATATATCTCCTTATCTGTAAAAGGGAGATAATGAGAGCACCTGCCTCCTAGGTAGGGAGGATGAAATATTGTGAGGATTAAAAAAGATCATAATTTCAAAGTACTGAGCACAATCCCTGGCATATGTAAATGCTATATTAATGTTAGCCATCATCATCATCATCATCATTGTTAGGTACTATGATCACTTAACTGAACCATGAATTTCAGATCATGCTTTGAGTCTCATCATCTTCATGATCAGAAGCAATCTTCATTATTGATTGAACCATGTCCCCAGAATTGGGAACTGACCCAGGAGAACCAGTAACCTGCCCAAGGTGACTATTGGCCCTGCATCTTCTGGTGCCCATGAATATGAAGCTTGAAAAAAACCTTTAGATACAGTAACTCCGTGAGTGGAGTTTCAACTCCAAGGAACAAGCTGCCCCTCCCAGACTGAGCTCATCACTTTTAATTTCACCACCATGTTGCTTACTTGAGCCTTGATTGACAACCACCTCTTTCAGCCTTCTCTGCCCTCTGATTGGAGGGCTATAGAATGGCTACCAAACTCCTCCCAGTGTCTTGTTTTATACAGGACAGAAATTTGACTCTCATTGCTCCATTTCACATCTACTCCTCTGTCTGGTTTCAATTCCATAGAATAAGATGCCCCAATGCTGAGTAGTCCCTGGTTCTCCACCCCACCCCACCCCACTCCCTTTGCTTTCCTGACTCCTTTTGTGTGTTGTCTCCACCATTAGATGGTATGCTCTTTGAGGGCAAGGACCATGTTCCTTTTTATTCATTGTAAGCCTAGAGCTTAGTACAATGCCTGGTACATAGTAAACGCTTAATAAATGTTTATTGTATTAGGTTAGATTAGTTGTCAATCATTTTACTATACATGCATAAGGAGGTTAAAACTTCGGGAATCAATGATACAAATGTATACACATGGATAACTTATGCAAAAGTATGGCTGTTTTTTGTCTTTATGTATTTAAGTTCAAAAACAAATTAAAAATGAAAAATAAAAAATGATGGGTAGTACTTATATAGTTTTTCAAAGAAGTAAATAGTATGAAAAGTGAATTCATGGTTCTATCCTGAATCCTCTCTTTAGGTTGTGTAGAGCATGTGGAAATGTTCTCCTTTTGTTAGTTTTTATGTATTTAAGTTCAAAATAAATTTTAAAAAATTTAAAATATGGCTGCAATACATTGAGAAAATTTGGTTGCCTTATGGCTATACCCTTGTTTAATAGAAGCAGCTTACTGTATTTAGGTATCCAGGCAAGCCTTGTTATTCCCATAGGAACTATTTTATCCTATAATATAAATATCTTTTCCAAAGGACATTAATTAATTGGCTTAGGAAGGATATTAGGATAGTGGACAAAGAGAGTAACCATGGACAGACACAGAGTAAAAAGGGCCAGGCAACTGGAAAATTCCAAAAAAGATGAAGAGTGGGGCCCATTGGCTTTGAGCAATTGGAAGAAGTGCCAGACAGGTAAGGAGCTTGTATTTGAAAAGTTGGAATGCCAGTTTTAACACTTTGAATAAAGGTGAAACATCTCTAATTGATGACAAGGTCTGGGTTGTGGCCACAGTAGTTCATGGCTGATCTGAAGTAGAAATTAATTTCAATCTCTAAGGCACAAGACTTTATATTAATTTTATATTAAAGACTTTTCATCCATGTCATACCCCCTGAAAATACCCCACAAGGCTCTGTCCTTGATCTTCTCTTTTCTCTCTATACTGTCACACCAAAAGATTGCATTACCCTTCTATAGTGTTTTCCTAATTCCCTCCACCTAATGCAATTTGTTTCCTTATCTCTCCAAAAATCTTTCTGATTTTTTAATGTCTTCTAGTCCATTTAAGGGTATTTGGCTCTTAGAACTGCTTCTGAGGTTAGACCTTTAGTGGGGACAGGAAACAAAGGTGGAAGCTGGTAGAGAGGTGAGTGGACAGGGATGTGGTTATTTCTTTGATTCTGCCCTCTGCTTTGCTTTCCTCCTTTTCAGACCTTCTTCTTCCTCCCATTTTCTCTTCTTGATCTATTTCAGTTCTGGCCATTCTTGAGCAAACCCCACCAATAAAGTTTCAAATAACTGAGCTGGAGTCAGATAAATTAGGGACACTGTCTAGAAAAGGAAATGAGAAATAGCTTATGCCAAAACCCCATTAAATGCCTAAAATGCATAGAGATAATTGAACTCATGGGAACAGATGAGATCACTCAATGAGACAATATAAAGAGAAAAGAGAAGAACACTAAGGACAAAACTTTGGGGGATATCCATTGTTATGGAATATGACATGGATGAAATATTGGCAAAGGAGACTGAGAAGTGATCAAAGAGAAAGTAATGACATGAAAACCTAGAGAAGAGAGAGTATCCGGGAGGAGAAGGTGACTCCCAGTCTCAAAATCTGCAGAGAGGTCAAGGAAGATGAAGATTGATGAGAAGTCATTAGATTTGACAATTAAGAGCTCATTAATAACTATGAAAAAGACATTTTTAGTTGAATGATGAAGTCGCATCCAAATTACAGAAGGTTTAGAAGGGAGTGAGAGGCGAGGAAGTAGAAGCACCTGATGTAGATGTCTTTCTCGAGGAATTTAGCTACAAAGGGGAGGAGAGACGTAGAAAAATAACTAATGAAGATGCTAGGATCGAACGAGGAATTCTTTTCGGGATGGAAGGAGACATTAATGTTTGTAAGCAGCAGAGGAGACAATAGATAAAGTAAATAAAAGATAAGAGGGTGGGGATGATAGTGGTGACAAGAGAGGATAGAATCAAGGGTGCATGTAGAGGAATTGGCTTTGGCAACAAAAAGGGCTACCTCTTCATGTGATGTACAAGTGAAGATATAGTAGCAAGATAACTGAATGATGTGAGATGAAGAGGGGAGGAATGGGAGCTTTAAGCATATGACCTTATTTTGTTTTATGAGGCAAAGTCCTTGGCTGAGAAGGTGGGGGCAGACACTACTGTAGGTGGCTTGAAGAGAGAAAAGAAGCTTGTGAGGAGAGTGAGATAGTGAATTGATTAGAAAGGAATAAAATGTTTGTCTTGCTGTAGTTTGGTTGATATCAAATTGTATTCATTTATAGTGGACTTATCAACATGGTTTTAAGATTTCTCCTAGATTCATTCAGCAGCACATGATTGGAAGCAAAGAAGCCAATGATGGGAGTATTTCAAGATTTGGGGTTAGATAGACTTGATCAGCAATAGGACAAAGTAGCTAGGGATTCAAGAATAGAAAATAGGGTAGGGTTCACCAAGGGTCAAGATGGTAAAAGGAAGAAAACAGCCTATGTAGAATGATGGTCTGGGAAAGGACAGAGGAGTAGAGGGAAAGGAAGTCAGGGTGAGGATGAAGAACAGAGTTAGGAGGTCATAAGGCCTAGGAAAAGATGATGTGATAAAAGATTATATTAAGATAAAGAATTTTTAGAGCTTGTGAATAAGCAAGTAGAAGAACAATGGGTGATGGCAAGATCAAGGATCTGATCATCTCTGTGTGGAGTTGAGGTGGAGTGGAAGGTCTTAGGAATTGAATAGATTGAGGAACTGGAAAGTTAGGTTATTTGAGGGAGCATCAACATGTCCATTGAAGTCCCCTAGTTTAGGGATAGGAGATGGGGAGGAGAGAATGATTATGTGCCAAGCACTGAACCCATTGAACTCAGGAGTTGAAAAGATAGCAGTAACCAAGATCTGGATCAGATGATCAATGTAGATAGAATGAACCTCATAGAAGGAGATGTGTCCCAGTGAAGGTGATAGAGGGAGAATCTGGAAGTGGCGATCAGGAACAAGGAGGATTCCATCTCCCCTACTATGACAAGTTATTTGTAGGGAGTGGGGGGAATAGATGAAAGAAAGAGTAGCTGTTCACTTTTTAACTTTTCATACCCAGAGCATTTGACAGCATGCTTCTTTTACCCTTTATAGCAGCTAAAACCTTCTCCTTGGATTTTGGCTGCTTTGAACTTTTCATTTTCTGTGAGAAAAGCCATCCCACCCTGTCTTTGGAAAAGGAGATGAGAAGCCAATTGGGTGCCCAAATTAACCGTTGTTAAGCTCTGTACTAAAAATTCTTTTATCTATGTAGCCAATGTCCCCGTTCAAGTTCTTAATGATTTTGGACTTTAAAGGTATCAATACTTCAGATGACATGAATGTTCAGACTGAGAAGTTTTGTGACCCATTAGATTATATTTTAATGACAACTTGATGTGGAAATTGAAAATTATTCCTCTGAGATTTGAAGGACAATACTATTCCATAAGAAAGGACTATGGAAACAGCTAAAGAAAGTTGCTGTGGGGGACAGTTTTTCTACCCAGTGGCAGAGGGACCAATCAATCTGTGACTGAAAACATAGTTGAGGTTTTGCCAATGTTTGTGAAGACATTTCTTCATGACAAATATAATCTGCTTGAGTGAGCTGATGTAATTTTTTCCCTACCTAATGCATGACATTTTGTCTTTCACTTACAAAGTCAGAGAGTGATTAATTAAAGGTGCAATGGATTGCAATCAAGAGTAAAAGAAAATCTTGCATGTTTCCCACACAGCTCAGAAAGTAACCCAGAAACTGCCAAATACTCCTACATTTTCTGCAAGACCTTATATAAAGATAAATCTGGGACTAGAACTGAATAGAAAAAGTGAATGGTGTTCAGAGAATATTTTCGTGTTCTGGTATTGTTACAGTCCAGAAATTTGAGAAGATAGATAGGTTCAGCTCCATTTTAAACTGTTACATTCTTTGAATTTGGGTTTTAATCTTTGACTTAGTTCATAACTCATTAAAATTTACTACTTGGCATTCCAAATCACCAATAATCAGAAAAATGCAAATTGAAACAATTCTGAGGTTATAACTCACACCCAGAAAATTGGCAAAAATGATAAAAGATAAGAAGTCAGTGTTGGAGGGGTTGTGGGAAGATAGGCACACTAAAACATTTTTGTAACCATTACGGAAATAATTTAGAACTCCGATAGAAACACAATTAAAGTGCTCATACTTTCTGATATAGCTATGCCAGTACTTGGCATTTACCCTCAAGGATATCAACGATAGAGGGCAAGGTGTTATAATAAGATACAAAAACATTCATAGCAGCACCATTTGTGGCAACAAGTAAAATGAGAGAGTGGGCTTGATAACCTATACTTTTCTAACTATGATCTATCTATGATCCTGTGATCCTGAGAATCAAAGTAAGGGCTCATCAAATAGGAAACAGATAATAAAAATTGATACGTGAATATAGGAAATATTTGTGCCATAAAAAATAATGAATGAGTAATTCAGAGAAACTTATGAGGACTTGCATGAACTGCTACAGAGCAAAGTAAGCAGAACCAAAAGAACAGTGTACACAACAAATGCGACAATGCAAAAGAAAACTTCAAAAGAATCCAGAATTCAGATGACTAGTTTACATTCCAGAAGACTAGTAATTAAATATATCTGACTCCTTGTAATAGACAATTGGTGGGCCACAAGTGCAAATGAGTTATATACAGTTAGACATGCTCAATGCTTCAGGATATCGCTAATTGTATATATCTACTATAAGGGAAGATTGTATGATATAGGAAAATGACATTGATTTTTTTTAGGCATCAGTAAAACATTTTTAAATTGTTGCCATTGGGATTGTTTGGTTGTGGTTCTTTGCTGCTTGGGGCTCATGGTTTAGTTCACTCATATGAGTTACTATTAAGAACAAAAGAATGTTTAGCTTTTGAAAAATCATTTTTCTTCTACGGGTGGAGTGTTGTTGCAGTTTTGGGTTTCATTTTCATCAAAAGGCAAGATAAACTTTAAATTTGGGATAGTACTTATCTGACAAGAGTGCAGGCTGGGAGTGTCTTTCCCAAGAAGATGAGGTAGGTAAGTAAAGAATGACCTAAACCATATCACAGAATCTACCTTCTTGAGTCAGCTACCTGGGGGAAGGGCAAATTTGGACAGAGAGGGCAAGGGAAGCTGAAAAAAGGGTGAGCATCAGTCAAGATCACTCCTGTCACACAACTGGCAGAGTTCAGGACCCCCCTCACAAAGTGAAGGTCACGGTGTTCCCTGGAGTCAGTTTAATAAATAAGGTGATGAGTATGCGAGTGTTGAAGTATGAAGACATTTTTATGGATCTATTTTCTGAAATCCTGAAGATTTCTTTCCTCTTCACTAACCTTGTCAGGGTCCTGGTTGGCAGTGCCGAGGTCAACTCAAATAGCCTGGGTAAAAAAAAAAATCCACCTCATCCTCCCATCTCTTAAGTAAAGGATTTTCCCTACTCCACTTGCTTTAATTGTGAGGGAAGAAATGCAACATAAGCAATGTAAAAAAAAATTGAGTCTTGCCATATAAGAACACAGAGCAAAATATCTGAGAAAGGTTACACCTCTTTAAGGATGCAAATTGATAATGGAGCTTTATATCAAAACAACAGAGCACTGTTAATTTTTTAAAAGGTGCAAATTGCTAATCTTACTTAAGGCTTTTTTTCCCATTGCTTATTAAGAAACCAGAACACAGAAATTTTACACGAAATAAACTCTTAAAAATAAGAAAAATGATCAACATGAGCTGTATGGGAGGGCTCATTTGGATCTCCTAACATACAATGAGACTTGTCAAGGTGGTGAGATCTGCTATTATCTACCTGGGTGGTATGCCTCAAAGGCACAGAAACTCCCCACACTGCAGAAGGTCAAGCCTAACCATTGCCTCATTGGTGTTTATTCCCAGACACATCCAGTGGGAAGATGGCAAACTCAGAACTTGGCCTCTTCCATCCAAACATTAGAGGAGTGGTGTAGAGGGGTAGGAAACCAGAAAAGAAAGTGATTGAGCTTGATCTTCTCTCCAAAAGAGGAAAGGAATTTGGAGTCTTAAAAGCCCAAGTCTAACCCGAAAAGAATTATTCAATCTCCTCTCTGCCCTCTCAAATGTGTTAATTGTTACCTGTGTGAACTTAGGCAAAACACTTCATGTATATGGGCCTCAGAAATAGGATTAATGAGTAGACATTGCAAATAGAAAAAAATGGAGGGGGAGGTAGGAGAGAAATGGAGATGATATGTTGCTCTCTATTTGAGGCAGTGAGATGGCACAGAGGATAGAACACTGGACCTGAAGCCAGGAAGACCTAAGTTCAAATCTAGCCGTAGACACTTACTATCTTTATGACCCTAGACAAGTCACTTAACCTCTACCTATCTCAGTCTCTTCATCTGGAAGATGGAGATGATAATAATAGCACCTGTCTCTGAGGGTTGTCGTGAGGATAAAATGAGATATTTGTAAATTGCTTTGCAAACCCTAAAGTGCTATGTAAATGTTTGTTATTTTCATTATTGACACTTTACAGGCAAGAGAAGACAAGGGGAGGGGAGGGAAAGGGAGGAAAAAGAGGAAAAAATTGGGGAGGGAAGGGAAGAGACTTATCTGCATTTTACCTGTTGTTCCTGAGATGTAGAGAAGAATGCTGCCAAAGGAGGAGGGTTGGAGAAACTTTTGTCAATATTAAGTGTCATTGCCTTTCCCTAAAAGAGCATAGCATTACTTCAGCTGAAAGCATCAGCTAAGTCTGAAGTTGGAAGTGATAGATGCTACAGATGCTGTTAAGCAAAACCAGATGATTAGAAAAATAGCTTAGAATCAGAGCATCAGAGTAGACTGACAGATTGATTTATCCTGCTGAGACACTGTAACCACTGAGGTATAAATACAACAGATCATGCATCAGTTCACCCTGGAAGTGTTGAATGTGGCAGCCAACCTCCCTCTGAGAAAACCTTAACTTGCTACTGTAGAAGCAGGTCAAGGGGAATTGAGCCACAGAGAGAAATAGAGACTTCCTCTTAGGAGCAGAAGTTGGAGGGAAGGAGGATAGGAAGTGGGAGCCACCAGTTGCTACATAGTGGGTTGGTTTTCACTAGAAAAGGAGGTACTATGAAGTCAAAAACATTAAAACTGTAAAGTCCCTTAGGTATCATCTAGTCTAACCCCATTATTTTAAAAATGAAGAAACAGACCCAGAGAAATGAAGTGACTTTAGGAGATCATGAAGGAAATATTTGATCACATCTCTTGGCTCAAAATCTGGTGCTCTGACCATTATGCCACAGTTGCCTCTCTCCACCTGTGGATCAGCTGGAAAAAATTGCATTCCAGCTTGGTTCTTTTGCCATTCAGTATACTTTTGAAGTCATCCTCTCCTTTCCCCACATCCCAAATCAGTGTTTGTCTTGGGAGTACAAACTAATTGTATTATTAGCCTAAGTAAAACATAATTCAGAAAGTAAATCTGCTGCCAAAAAAAATCATTTAAGGTAAATTCAAATACAAATGACTTTCAAATTATCCACTGTTTAAGATTATCCTATAAGTTTCCTCCTCCATTAGAATGAATAATCACTAGCTGAGTATGGATGTAGAGTAAATTAAATGCTAAGTGGAGATTTCAGGGGGTAGAAAGAAAATTAAGCCAGTGATGCCACTGGCTTTACGAAAATTTCCTGGAATTAGAGGCAAAAGTTGGGTTTCTATATTTTTCCATGACCATTCCCAAAGGATCTCTGGAGATGAAGATGGAAAGGACTTTCTGGTTGTTCTTTGCATGAGCATTACCCAGGCTGCCCAACTTCAGAACCTTGAAGGTAGAACTATTCAAAGATCTCCAAGCAACTGTTGTTAAATATTGAGCAAGATAACCTTTAAAAAGGAGAGTTACGGTAATGGCACTATTTTCATGTTTTAATTGGGTTTCTCTGGATCAGAGGCATCAAATTCTGGACTCCTCAGAAAAATATACAACTAGAAAGAATAACTACACAATCCAAAGGGAACTTAAGGAATGTGTCGATGAAAGGCAGTAAGTCTTGGCATACTATGCCCCAAACTTGGTTCTCCAAATTTTAAGTCTTAATAAAATATCTTTATCATCTTTGTGAATATGGGGGATTAAAGGCATCTGGATCAAAGAATAGCCTGGTATAGTAAAAGTATCAGGGAACCTGGGTTCAAATCTCAGCTCTGCTACTCTTGTGATTTGGTCCAAGTCACTCAAACTCTTCCAAGCCTCACTTGTTAAATAACTGAACTGGATGAATTTTGTTCAAAGTGCCCTTCAATTTCTGTGCTGTTATGATTCTGTCATTTAAATAAGGAGATCTTTTATTGGGAATCCTTTTGGGGTCAACAATACCTTCTCTTAGAGTTCCCACTCCCAAATAATCTCTCTAGCCCTGCAGAAAGACAGCCTCTTGCTAAGATCTTGCTAGACATCACATGCCTCATGCAGGTCAGAATGAGTCATTGTTTGAAGGTAACATTAAGCCAGTAGATGGTGAGGCAGGTAGGAAACTTCCAGTCCAGAGGATCCATCTATAAAATAGAAGCAAAGCTATGTCACAGAGATGAAATTAGCAAGGGTTTGATGCTAAAAACCCTGCTGAATTTATAGAAACAAATCTTTTAAAGTCAGCAGAATGTCACCAGAGCAGCAGCAAGTGAAGGGTAACTAGAGCTTTGTCCCAGAATGCTACATAGAGGAGAAGATGATTCCTTCCTATGAAGGCTCCCTAGCTCACTACCACACAGAACTACTGCCTAAGGTTCCTACCATTCACCTGGTACCCATCTTCCCCATATGCCACACAATTATCCTCTGCCTCACCTTGCCTTCTCCTGGAAATTAGTGGAAAGGTTTCCATCTGCAATCTGCATCAGTGGTAGGACCCCACACTGTCACTGGGGTTGATTTGTATCATTCCCCATTCTCTCTCTTGGAACAGAAGACAATAAGCATTTATATAGTACCTACTATGTTCCCAGTGCTGTACTAAGTGCATTTTACAAATATTATCTTGACTGATCCTCACAACTCTCCTATGAGAATAATGTGCTATTATGGTCTGCATTTTACAGTTGAGGAACCTGAGGCAAACAGAAGTTAAGTGACTTGCCCAGAGTCACATGGTAAGTATCTGAGGCTGAATTTTAACTCAGATCTTCTTGACCCCGGGCACAACATCCTATCCACTGCGCCTATCCATTCTATCCACTAGCTGCCTCAGCCATTGCTTCTTCTTGACTAAAAGCAGTAACTAAAAATAAAGTCAGGAAATGTTATTGAGGTTCTCAGAGTATCAGCAGGGAGCAGAGGACAGGCTCGCTAAAGTCATAGCCTCCTTTATCATTGGTAGGAAAGTAAGGAAATCAAATACAATCCTTAGAGCCCTAATCCTGAAAGAAGCAGGAAGTAAAAGTTACACTTATTTTGTATGAGCCTAAGGGGGAGAGAGAGGCAGCTAGGTGGCGCCATAGAGCACAGGGTGCCAGGGCTGGAGTAAGGCCAACTCATCTTCCTGAGTTCAAATCTGGCCTCATACACTTACAAGCTGTGTGACCCTGGGCAAGTCACTTAAATCTGCCTCAGTTCCTTGAACTATAAGATGGGGATAATAATAGCATCTACCTCCCAGGGTTGTTGTGAGGATCAGATGAGATATTTGTGAAGCACTCAGTACAGTTCCTGGCACATAGTAGGCATTTTATAAATTCTTGTTTCCTTCCTTCCATATGCCAGAGACAAAGACAGCCTTGGATAAGTACAGTTCCCGCCTTTAACCATAAAAATCCCACTCCCTGTTCATCTTATTGTGCATGTTTTGTTTCATTTCTAACTTCTTTCCCCCAAGGTCTATCCAATGGGCAAGATGTCATCTTGTTGTTTCAGCCAGAACTCATAGACTCAGAGACACATAGACCCTAGAACTGGAAAGAACCTCAGAGTCCACTTAGCCCAACTTCCTCATTTTTTTGTGGTTGTTCAGTCATTTCATTCACGTCCAACTCTCCGTGACCCCATTTGGGGTTTTCTTCAAAGATACTGCATTGGTTTGCCATTTCCTTCCCCAGCTCATTTTACACATGAGGAAACTAAGGCATAAACAGGACTAAGTGACTTGCCCAGGGTCACATAGTTCATAAGTGTCTAAGGCCAGATGAACTCAGGAAGATGAATCTATCTAGTGACTCCAGGGCCAGTGCTGTATGCACTATGCCATCACCTAATTCTACCTTTCTCATTTTAGATATGAGGAAAATGAGACCGAGGAAGTAATATGACTTACCCACAGTCATACAAATTATAAGAGACAGAGACAGAACTCAAAGTCCTCAGACTCCAGTGCTAGCATCCTTGCTGTTGTAATATGCTGCCCAAATCTTTGGCTGGTTATTTTTTTTTTGCCCCTTGACTTTCTACCCTGTATTATGTATGTCTGTATTCATATTGTAGCCCCACACCACATCCCTAGAAATGTAAGCTTCTTGAGGGGAGAGGTTTTCATTTTTGTCTTAACAGCCTCACCTTCTAGCACAGTGCCTAGCGCATAGCATGTGCTTAATAAATATTTCTCGAACTGAATGGAGCTAAAGCTAATGATTCGGAGCAAGATACAGTAGTCAGTGGGAAAGTCTTCTTTATATCAGAGGAATTATTGAGCCTTCCAAAGTGGTCTGGCCTGAGTACCATGAAAAACATGCCCCAAATCCACCTTTGACTTGAATCTGAACCCCTGTTCACATAGCGCGAGATTATGAAATTCCATCCCCCCTCTACATTTTTGCCCTCCATCCCCATGGTGCCCTCCACCACCACCCATGCCTGAATCCATTCCTCTGGGAACCTCTAGGTCTCTTCAAGGCTTACAAGTCAAGGGCTACCTTCCATGAGAGGTCTTTCCTGATTCTCACCATTTTAGTGCTCTCCTGACAAACAAATTTCTTCATATATATTTTGCATTTATTTGTCTAAATAACAAGGATCACAGATTGGAGCTAGGAGTACTCCTCATGTTGTTTCCCTCCACCAGAATGGAATAAGCCCTCGGAATACAGGGACTTCTATCTTTGTCTCTGCTTCACTAGGGCCTAACACAGGACCTACTACCTAGCATGTGCTTCCTGAATTAAATTGAGAACAGCAAAGATTGCCCAGTCTAACAGAGGGCATGAGGCTGGAAATCAGGGCACCTGGGTTCCCTAGGCTAGGCTACCACTGTCAATTTGCTCTGCAACTTGGAGAAAGCAACAAATCCCATGCCTCAGTTTCCCAATACAGAAAACTAGAAACTGGAACAAGGCTTGAGGCTGCCCTGCAGCCTAGACAGAATCATCAGTTAGAATTCCCAGCAGCTCAGCTGCTCACTATCCACTCTTCCAGTCCTAATATAGCCTATGTTAGGATAGTGCTTAGAAAAGATAATAGCCCTCTCTGAGCCAGAGAGCATTTGAAGGGCATCCTGAGAGACGCAGATGGATTTGAATGCATGGGAAACTGACGGGTGTGTGTTGAAATCTGTTTTTATTCATTCAGAAAGAATGTAGCCAGTGTTTACTTTATCCTTAAGATTGTTCTAGAAGCTGTGAGTACTTTTTTAGGAAAAAAAATATACACTATAGCCCTTGCCCTCTGGGAGCTTCTAGACTCAGTGGGAAGGCCACACATGAAACTGGATGGTGACAGGAGGTAAAACATGACCAAACACCCAAATGAGGGGAATAGATCATAGGTGCTAAAGCAGTCTGTGGAAGGAGAGCAAAGGATGGGCAGCAGCACTCAGCATAAGCTTTGGAGGGAAGTTAGGCTTTACACACTGGGGAAAGACTAGGCAGAACCCAGCTAGCATTGAGAGGCTTTATGGTATCATAACAAAACACCAGACCTGGGGCAAGAGAGATCTGAATTCTAACCCTGGCTCTGATGTTTACTACCTGTGGAACTCTGGGCAGACTTTTGAATCAATCAACAATCATTTACTGTGTTGTTCTTACTGAAGAATCATATACTTTTATTTAATAAGCCCTCCAAGCTTCAGTTTCTTCCACTTTAATATGGGGTGGGGGGAGGAAAATGGAATAAACATTTGTATCATACCTACTATGTAACAGGCATTGTGCTAAGCATATTTTGCAAATATTAACTCATTTGATCCTCATAACAACCCTATGAGATAGGTGCCATTATTATCCCCAGGAGAAACTGAGGCAGACAGAAGTTAAGTGACTTACCTAGGGTCACACAGCCAGAATCTGTGATCAAATTTGAACTCAGGTCTTCCTGACTCCAGTTTCCTATCCACTGCACCACCTAACTGCCAAGAGGCAGACAGTAATATAAAACATAGGGTAGCTAGGTGGTGCAATGAATAAAGCTCTGGACCTGGAGTCAGGAAAACCTCAACCTCAGACACTTACTAGCTGTGTTACCCTGGGCAAAACACTAAATCCTGTTTGCCTCGGTTTTCTCATCTGTAAAATGAGCTGGAGAAGGAAATGGCAAACCACTCCAGTATCTTTGCCAAGAAACCCCAAATGGGGTCACAAAGAGCTGGATATGACTGAAACAACTAAACAACAAAAAATATTAAATGTAAGCTTCTTGAGGGCTGAGAGGCTCTTTCATTTGGGTCTTCTTATCCCAATACCTAGAACAGTGCTTGACACATATGAGAAGCTTAATAAAAGCTTGTTGATTGATTTTAAGTTGAAATGATAATGAGAAACCCAGTACCTACCTACTTCACAGTCATTATGAGAAGAGTCAATCATAGGTTCATGGATTTAGAGCTTAGAGGAGACATTAGGGACTATTTGATCCATACCACCCCCTCTTGCATTTTGTAAGCCTTAAATTGCTACATAAATGTGAGCTATTGCTATCCCAGATTTTAGTCTGTAGCTATTTTGGTGCTAACCTTTTAACCACTGAATAGTTATTCTGTATTTCTACTCTCAAGTCTGGTGCTCAGCTGTGCCAGAGAAGGCCATTTTGCTGCTCTGTGCTCTTCCCTGGCGGGGGGTAGTGTGGCATCCCCAGGGAAGAGAAGGGATACCAAAGCTATGGATGCTTCCTGCAACCTTCTGAAAGAAAGAGCCATCGAGGGAAAGTCAGAAAGGAAAGTGAAGTGCCAGATGCAGAGACAGAGAAGGGATGGGCAGAGATAGAGAGGTTTCCGAGGGAAAACCAGAAGGGAGGTTAGATGTGACAGATGGGCAAGACTTTGGATAGAGAGAAAAGCCAACCCAAGTGAGAGAGCCATGAAGATGAGGGAATGTTAGAGCTGGTGAAAGAGGAACAAAACAGCACCATGACTGTGGAGAAGAAAAAGGAAGCTCAGGAAACTAATAAGAACCAATTAGAAAGAAAGTGAAAAGACTTAGTCAAGCAGGATGGTGTTAAAAAGTAAATGAAGTGGAAATTTTTTCAAGTGTTAAACTCTACCCAAAAACAGTATGAGGGAGGATTTTCACACTGTGAATCTTAAAAAGAGTGAGGAATAGATATAACAAGTCTTTTGCTTGTGTTTATATGGTAATAAAACAATGCTAAATCATAATTAAAGCACTTTACCAACACTAATTAAGGTAGGTAGGTCAATATTATTGGCCTGGTGTGTTTTTTAAGGAAGAAAAAAACCTTGGAGCCAAGGAGAGTAAGTGACTCAACAGGATCACACAGTGATTGTGTTTCTCCAGAAATGATCTATGTAAGTTGTGTTGGAGAGGAAAATTGGGTTTGAAACAGAAATTTCCCAAAAGGCAAGAAAAATCTAAGCTAGGAAGAGAACAAGGGGGAGTCTGGGCGTCATTTCTCCACCTTCCTTGGGAGGTATACTTAAAATGCACCTCAGCGCTTAAACAGAGTTCGACACACTGGGACTTGGCATGGCCAAGAATAAAGGCAAAAAAGTGGGATGGTCCCACTCCACACTAGGCAGAAGATATATCTAGGACCCCTTTGTGAGGCAGGAACAGAGAGACGTGAATGGCCAAAATATGTCAGGGAAAGTCAAAGAGAAGTAAAGGACCAAGTGGGTAAATAGGGATGTCACCATTGCCACCTGCTCTGGTCAACATCTCTCTTGTTGCCTTCAATACCAACACACTCCACTACATATGGCAAGGCTTTCATCTCACCCTGGAACACCATACTTGGATCCTGAATCAAGAATTGAACTATAATACCACACCATATGAGGGATAAAAACATTTCCCCATAAGTACTTACCTAAATTTGATAGGTGGCACTTTTAAAATCAGGTAGCCAAGATCTCGCTCCAGTTTTTCTGTATTTAAAAACGAAACACACAGACAGACAGACACACACACACACACGCACACACACACACACACACACACACACAGAATTGGTTCTCAACATCTCTATACTTCATTGTTGTTCAGTCATTTCAATCGTGTCTGACTCTTCATGACCCCTTTTGAGGTTTCCTTGGCAACGATACCTGAGTGGTTTGCCATTTCCTTCTCCAGCTCATTTTATAGATAAGGAAACTGAGGCAAACAGGATTAAGTGACTTGCCCAGAGTCACATGACTGGTAAGTATCTGAGGCCAGATATGAACTCACAGAGTCTTCCTGACTCCAGGCCAGCACTCTATCTACTGCACTACCTACATTTCATAGGATCACAAATTTAGCACTGAAAGAGACCTTAGAGACAATAATTCTTAACCTGGGGACCGTGATCTTGTTTTATTTTTTCAATATTTTAATAATCATATTTCCACATAATTGATTTCCTTTGTAATTCTGTAAAATTTATTTTATGCATTTAAAAATTTTATTCTATTAATAGGTCCACAGGCTTTACCAGATTGCCAAAGGGGTCCATGATACAAAAGGCTTAGAAGTCATTAAATCTAGTTTCTAAATTTTACAGATAAAGAAACTGAGACCTAGCAAGGTTAAATGACTTGCCTAGAATCACACAACCAGTAAGTGACTGAGGCAAGATTTGAACCCAGGTCTTCCTGACTTCAAGTCTATCAATTTATCCACTGTACCCTACAGATGCTAAAGGGGCATATACATGTTATCTCCACTGATAGAATGCAAGCTCCTTGAGAGCAAGTACTGTTTCATTTTGTTTTTACACCCCTAGTACCTGAGGGCTGGTACACAGTCGGTGTTTAATAAATGCTATTTTATTGATAATAGTTTTGTTATTTATTGAGAGAATTCTTCAGTTCTCCCAAGGACCTGTGATTTCTTTAGTATGGATCCTCCCTTCACTGAAGCAGATCACAGTTCCTCTATGAATTAGGAGAAGGTCTTTGAGAGTTGCCAAACTCTCATAGACAAAACATTCATTTCCTCAAAGCCAATTTTGTGATGATCCTCCCCAAAGTTAGCTGGACAGGTCTTTGGACAACAGATAGAGTAGAGTATGTGCTTAAAGCCTGTGCATGGGGCAGCTAGGTAGCGCAGTGAGTAGAGCATCAGCCCTGGAGTCAAGAGGACCTGAGCTCAAATCTGGCCTCAGACACTTGACACATTTACTAGCTGTGTGACCTTGGACAAGTCATTTAACTCCAAATTCCCTGCCTTCTTACCTCCAAAAAAATAAATAAAATAAAGCCTGTGCATAAGCCTTTTCAGTTTGGTAGGGTCTTCCAGAGCCTATGATCCATATTGAACTCGGGCCCGTTCCCTGCCACAATGAGGCGTCAAAGGATTTGAGTGGCTATTAAAGTCAACTATTTCCAATCATTTTTCAGATTTTCCAGAAAACATTCATGTCTATACTATTTCTAAATTCTCAGCTTTCTTAACGTCATTGCTGACAAATTATATTGAATTCTGATCATTGTATAGCATTGAAAATATGCTTAGCCACTCCTTCATCAAAGGGATTGGATCATGATCTGAGGCAAGTGCATACAGTTCAGTGTAGCTGCCCCTAGATGGCACTTTTTCCTTACATAGTATGTATTCAAAGTTTTTTTTTTGGTGGGAGGGTTTTCATGGGAACCAGGCGAATGCATACAGTCACTATAGACTGGAAAGGATGGAGGGATCTCATCGGCTAAATAGTCCAAACCATACCAGAGAATCTACTCTATAACATGCCAAGTGATCATGGATGACAAGTGGTCATCCAAGATCTACTTGAAGACCTTCAGCAGTGGGGATCTTCCAACCTACCAAAGCAATCCATTCTATGTTTCAATCCCTTCAGTGGTTGATAAGTCATTCTTTTTCTTGAGAGGAAATTTGTCTCTCTGTTACTCCCACCCATTACTCTTCCTTCTGACCTGTGGGATCAAACAGGGCAAATTAAATCTTTCCTCCCTCTTCCCTGAGACAACCTTTCAAGTACATGATGAGATTCAATAAGCATCATGATGCACCTTTTGTTTGTCAGGCAGATTTGTTGTTGTTGTAAATATAAAATATATAAGGCATACAAAATGGATGCAAAGTGAGTGCAAAGAGAGATATTACAGTGTAGAGAACTAGCCCTAGGGCCAGGAAGAGCTGGGTTCAAGTCCTGCCTCTGACACAGTGGGCCATGTGACCCTGGGCAAATCACTTCAATTTATCGTTTTAGAGAGTTTCCTATAAATTGGAGAGCAGGTACCAATCTTCATTGGTGGAGTGAGTTTTCTCGCTGGAAGTTCCCCATACCAAAGAAATCACAGAACCAGACCATCCGCCTTCCTCCATAAAAAAAAAAAAATAACTGAGCCAGAGGGATCATTGACAACTAAAGGGATCAAGAAAGGCATATCATTGACAACTAAAGGGATCAAGAAAGGCATCTAAGAAGGAGGCAATACCTCAGAAGAACTAGAGATTCCCAGAGGTGGTTCTCAGGTCCTCCCTATGTTTTCGTTTCTCCACAGACATCCACATGCTACTTCAATATATCCTCCTGTGCTTTGGTATCAAGTCCCTTCATCAGTCTGGTGATTTTCCCCTGCATGTGCTACAACTTGTCAGCGCTGTTCCAAAAATACCAAAATATTACAGAGAGCATCGTCTCCAATCCCGGCAACTGTCCGCTTTCCCTTCATTGTTTCTGAAGTGGAGATGCTAGATTCTCTACCATTCTCATTGCTGGCAGGCCGCGCAATCTGTTTTTCAATTTTTCTTTGCTCAAGACAAGAGACTGAGAATGTAATCTGTGCTATAAATTTCTAAGTGATTCATATAGACAACAAGTGGAGCAGTGGAGATAGTACCAGGCCTGAGTTTAAATCTAGGCTCAAACACTTACTAGCTATGTGACTTTGGGCAAGTCACTTCACTTCTTCCTGCCTCAGTTTCCTCAAATGTAAAATTTGAATAATGATATTACCTAAATTGCAGGGTTGTTGTAGGGATCAATGAGATTATTGTAATGTGCTCAATACTGTACCTGGCACATGGTAGGCACTACGTAAATGTTAGTTATTGTTATTAAATGAGGCTTTTTCCATCCTGGGCCTCTTGCCATAGTTGAGCACCAATTGTCCAGAAAGATATCTTTAATCTGCAATGACCAATTTTCTGCCGGTACTTACAGTACCTTACACTAATGCCCTTCACTACTGCCTGCAAAGAGGTTTTCTGCAGATACACAGTTTCCAAATACTTTTCACCTCTTCTTTTCTACTTTTTGTTCTTACCACAGATCAGATCTCAGAATGTGTCAGCTCCCATCATCAATATATTAATTCTTTCTTTGTTACTATCTTCTACCCAGTATGCTTTGCTATACCCTTAGGGAAAATGAAGGGCCAAGGGTAAAGATTATCCAAGGGTATACCAACACACCTAGGTTCACCAAGAGTCCATGTTCTGTATACATCCAGGCAACAAAATGAGTAATTTTTTGAATGAATGAAGAGCATATTCATGAGAATAAATTAAGGCAAGAGTTGAGATTTGAACTTAAACCCTCCACATTTTCCATAAGAATGGCTGACTTTGGATTTCCCTTTCCCCAAAGCACTATTCATTTGGCAAAACCTATTTTCCTATATGACAGAATTTGCATTGGGCAGAGAATGAATTGTTTTCAGGCTGCAGTGAAAACAGTGAAAAGACAAGTTTGTTCCAGCTTTGTGCTTAGATGAGGTGTCAAGACAATTTAGTATTGAGGCATTCTTTAAGAGGTAGGAGCCAAAAAGAGCAAATAAATAATCCCTAGCATGTATGCAACTCACCAAAAACAAGAGGACCTTAATTTATTTTTCCCCACTGAAAATTAACATGTACAAAGGAGTAAATACTTCAGTGTCATCCAATCCACCTGCTTCAATGCCATGTGTGGTTTTAAACCTTTAGAAACTGTCCCGTCCTGACCATATCCTAAACCCAACAGATGCTCAGTGGCCAATAACATTACAAGTGAAAGAAACAAGGTCCGGCAACCAAGAGATGCCTGGAGAAGAGAATACATGCTTGTTGGATTGAAGAAAGAGAGGAATAAAAATGTGCTTGTAGACAATGATGTCACCTCAGAGGCCCCTCATCCTCCCACACTTCTCCCACCACTTTTATCTCCTGCTCTATTGAGATGTAAGAAGTGGAAGAAGATACTGATAAGTCCATAGAAGAAGAAAACATTGAAGGATTCTCTAATCAACTAATCTACAAGCATTTATTTAATACAAACTGTGTATCAGGCACTGTGCTAGACACGGGATGCAACAAAAATGAAACCATTTCAGGTACAGCCTATGCAAAGGCCAGGAAGTGGGAGATGTAGGATATTGTTTGTGAAAAATGGAAAAGAAGCCAAGTAAAACTGCAGTCCCCTAGAGGTTTTACACTCTGATCCCATCAAGAAAGGCAAGTAAATTGTAAAAGAGCCAGGTATGTTGGTACATGCCTATAATCCCTACTACTGGGGAGGCTGGGGCTGGCTGGCTGAGGTTGGCTTCCCAGCCACAAGTCTCTCCCCTCTCCAGTCTACCCTCCACTCAATTCTCAAGTTGATCTTCCTAAAGCACAGGTCTAACTATGCCACCCCCCACCCTACCTACTCCAGTGTATACCTGTCATCTCCAGGATCAAATATAAAATTCTCTGTCATTCAAAACCCTTCATAAGTTACTCCTTCCACCTTTCCAGTTTTCTTAGACTTTATACTCCCCTCTCTCTCACAAAGTATGCTGTGATCTAACGACACAGGCCTCCTTGCTCTTCCTTGAAAAAGGAATTCAGTCTCCTGATGCCAATCATTCTTTCTGGCTGTCCCCCATGCCTAGAATGCTCTCTCTCCTCTCCTCTACCCCCTGGTTTCCAACTTTCTTCAAGTCCCAGATAAAATCCCATCTTCTCCAGGAAGCCTTTCTCAATCTCTCTTAATTCTAGTGTCTTCCTTCTGTTGATTACCTCTAATTTATCCTTTCTCTATCTTGTGTGTGCAGAGTTGTTTGCATATTGTCTCCTCCATTAGACTGTGAGGTCCTTAAGAATTTGGACTGTCTTGAACCTTTCTTTATAATCCCAGTGCTTAACACATTGCCTGGCACATAGTAGGCACTTAATAAATGTTTTTGACTGACTGATAGACTTGAACTCAGGAGTTCTGAGGTGTAATGGGACTCAAGCTCATGTCTGCAATTATTTTGGCTTCAATATGAGAAGCCTCCAGGAGTAGGGGGAGATGTCTTCGTGCTACCTAAGGAGGTCAGAAACAGAGAAGGGCCAATTTTCCATGACAATCAGCAGTGGGATTGGACCCATGAGTGATCACTGCACATCTAGCCTAGATAACATAAGAAGACAGAATCCTAATGTATAGATAGAGAGATAGATAAGTAAATAAATAAACAAATGGATGAAGAGATGACTAGATGGATGAATAAGCATAAATGAATAAATAAATGAATCAATGGATAGATAAATAAATAATATGGAGACACGTAGGAAGTAGCTTCAGAGCAACCAATGACCACATGGTCTCTTGTCATGCTTGGCTGATTTTCCTAGTTACCACCTCATCTTCTCCATCCACCACTCTGTGCTCTAACCACAGAAACTGGTGAATCTTTTTGAACCATGATGATGGGAAGAGGAAGAATAGGTAAGATCAATCCTAAGTAAAATTATAAAAGAGAAAAGTTAATTTTTTTTGTACATCCATCTTCCACCCAACAGGCTGAGCCTTCTCTCTGGCTCCTCAACAATGGCCTAGTTCTAAATCTGCACTAGACCAATTCTTACAAAATTGACCTGTCTGGGAATGCTCACCCATAGGAGTAGGGCAGTGAAAAGAACACTGGATTTGGAGTAGAATGACCTGGGCCCCTACCAATTACTACGTCAATGAACTAGGGCAAGTTGCTTTACTACTCTTGTCTTCAGTTTCCTTATCTGTAAAATGAGGGGGTTCAACTGAATGAGTGCTAAGGGAAGAAGAATTTACTCCATGATGATCTTGTGATCTTTGCGAGGTGTGACTGATTAATCTGGTCAGCTAGTCAGAGAAAAGATGTTCTTTGGGGCAGCCAGAGTCTCCAAACTCAAGAGTTATCTAGTTGAACTCTCATTTTACAGGTGAGGAAATGTGCTCAAGATCCCCCACCTAGTAGTAAGCAGCAGAACTGGGAGTTAATGGGTGATAATGCCTTAATGTCTTACCCATGTGGAAAGAATATTGGTGGCCAAGCCAGGAGAAACTGGGCTCACATCCCAATTCCTATACTTCCTACCTGTGAGACCTTAAGTGAGTCTCTTAACCTCCATGCCCTCAGTTTCCCTCCCTATAAAATGAGAGGGAAGGCCAGATAACCTCTAGGGTTCCTTCCACCTCTAGATCTATGATTCATGAGCCTAAGATCATTTGCAATAAGAGAAGAGGGAAGTATCTTTGTACCTTTGACCTATGTAACTTCTTGTCTCTTTTCCCATATTTTATTTCCACATAAATGTGAAGTGATGGAATAAAAGATGGAAGTTTTTTAGCTCTTTCACTGACCTGGTTCTTCCCAAGCAGTCTCTATTTGCCCCCTTATTCAAAGATGGGAAAATAGGTATTTTTTTCCTACTTACATTCACAAACTTAGCAGCAAACCAAAAATAATGGAAAATTAAATAATGAGAACCAGGATGTCTATTTTTTCAAGCCTACTGGATACTGGTATCCCCTGCGTTTCTCCTATATCTCAATGCAGTGCCATGTGTTTCTTCTGAAATTCTGCTTCCAAGAATTAAAATATAATTCCAAAACTGCAGAGGCATCACTGGAAAAGTTTACAAAGATACTTCCCACTCCCCTCATCACAAAGGACCATAGGATTATGGATCACCGAATAAACTTGACAAATAAATGCTTTATGCTGTTCCTCCTACTTAGAATGTTCTCTTTTCCTCTCCCCTTCTTCAAGCCAAATCTTAAATTCTACTTTAATGTCCATTTCAGTTTCCATCACTTCACCAACCTTACACTACAGTGATCTTTCCCTAACTTTGATTCCCTAAGCTCATTGCATATACACTTATCCACCAACTTACCTGAGCACCTAGGTTTGCAACTGTGCCATCACTTTCAGCTCTCCCTTCTGCTATTCAATCAGTTGCCAACTCTTGTGATTCCACCTCATCATCATCTCTTAGGAATCTCTCCTCCTCTACTCTCATTCCGCCACAATCCTGGTTCATTTCCCCATTACCTCCCACCTGGACTCTTTAATAGTCCTCCCAAGAGATTCACCTTCTTGCAGCTCCTCTCCAATCCATTCTCCACACAATTTTCAAAACAATCTTCTTAAAGCACAAGCCTCTAGATCACATCACTGCTCTTCTCAAAAACATTTGGTAGTTCCCTGTTGCATCTAGCCTAAAATACAACCTCCTTACCTTGCTATTTAAAGCCCTTCACATTCTGGTTTCAGCCTATCTGTTCAGTTTTATTCCATGTAACTTCCTTTCAGGTGTGCTATGGTTCAGCCAAACTGACCAAGTTGCTGTTCCCAGAACTGAACATTTCATCTCCCTCTTTGGACTCTCCATAAGCCATACTCATCGCTAGAACGTACTCCCTCCTCACAGCCAACTCTTTGAATCTTTGGCATCTGAAGCCTCATTTTAGATACCACCTCCTTCATTAAGTCCTGATCCCTCTGGGTGTGTGTCTTCTCACTCTCTCCAAACTATTATTTTCTCATTTCTGTGCATGTTGTTCTCTGCCCCTCCCAGTAGAATGCAACTCTCTTAATGGTAGGGGCTTTTTTTTTTAGTTTTCACATTCCCATACCTAAAATGATGGCTTACACAAAGTAGATGCTTAGGATCATAGAATTCAGAGGTAGATTGGACCTTTGAGATTATTTAGCCCAAGTCCTCTCTTTCTCACATCACCAGCCCATCCCACATACAGTTCAGGAAATTGAAGAAACCTGTCCAAGTCCACAGAGCTAATAAGGAACAAGGGCAGTATTTGAATCCAAGTTCTCAAATAACAAATCTAGTGTTCTTTCCACTACACCTTCAATTAGGTTCTCTGATGTTTTTCACTCCTGTTTTTGTTGTTGTATGTCCTTTGTTCTCAAAGAAGACCATGACATCAGGAAGATGATGCCATGACTTACAAGTGAAGGTCACCAGCCTCACTTTCTCCTCTGGAGCCATCTGGGTCCAGTGACAAGATATAGATCAGGATGACTGGATATGGCCCTCTTTTCACACATGAAAGACACATGGCAATCCAGCTCCCCTGAATCTAATATCAGTGGTCTTCCCATAAGTGTATACAAAATATATAGAAAGTAAATACTGAGGAATTTTGGGATGGGAGAAGCACTAACCACTGGGAGGAGCAAAAAAGTCCTCCTGTAGGAGCTGTAATTTCAAGGATTCTACAAGGCATATATGGAAGACAGTCTGTGCAATGGTCCATGGAGGCAAAAGTATCTAAGTAAGGATGTTTCATTTCTCTCTCTAGACTGTAGACTCCTTAAGAGCAGACACTATGTCTTCTGCTTAAATCCTCCCTTAGAGACCAAACTAGGGCTATCAGCACATAGCAAACTTTCCACAAGGGCTCACTTTTTTTTTAAATTTAGCAACAAAGTTTTCTGATGAACACAAAGCCAGAATGGTACTTGGAGAAGAATTAGTCCATCATTCGCTATGTATTTATTAAGCCCTTATTCTGTGCCAGGCACTGTGGTAACAAGCACAAAGAATGAAACAATCCCTTCTCATGGTGAGAAGTAAGGGTATTTGCTCCTAGCCGACATAGAGTAGGACACAGAAGCTGTTGAGGAGTTCATAGCTAGCATCTCTTTCAGTACACTCTTTTTACATTAAAAAAAGTCATTCTATCGCCTCTAGATTTGGCCATCTGGGTCTTCCTTGGAAATGAGGACATTTCAAAGAACTGACCATCAATCCCCTGATGTTCCATTCTCCCAGGTCCTCATTCCCACCAGCAGAAACACAAAATGCCGGCTAGAAGAGGATTCAGAGCCGCTGCATTGACTCCCATTGAAGTTTTTGCCTTTCTCCACAGATGTAAATTGGGGGACTTACATGTTGGAGGTGTGTGTTCCGATGACTGCTAGAAGCCTGCATCATGCCTAATATGGAGAAGCAGACAGACAAGGATCATAAGTTTGAACTGATAGGGATTTTAGAGGCCATTCAATCCCACTTCTTCATTTTACAGATAAGGAAACTAAGGCATTACAGAAAGTAAATGACTTACCCAAGGTCACACAGATAGAAAGTAGAAAAGTTGGGATTCAAAGTCCTTAGACAAATATGATCATACGTTTAGAGCCAGAAGGGACCTTAGAAGTCATTAAATCAAAATTTCTCATTTTTCGGATGAGAAAATTGAGGCACAGAGCAGTTAAATACTTCGCCCTTGATCACAGAATTAATAAGTGTCTGAGACAAGATTTGAACACAGGTTTTGCTTACTCCATACCCACACCTCTTTCCACTGTACCATGCTGTCTCCCAGTACTTGGTGCCAACAAGGTTTTTCTCACAAGGTATAGTCTTCTACCTAGGTCAGGAGTTCTTGACCTGCGGTCTGTGAAGTAAATTTCATAAGGAAGATGAGAGCTAGCATTTCTATCGCTCTTGAAAGTTTGCAAAGTGCTTTACATATGTTACTTCATTTGGCCCTCCCCATAACTCTATGAAATAGGTGCATTGATCGTTCTAATTTTATGGATCAGGAAGCAGAGAGGTTAAGTGAATTGCCTAGAGTCTCGCAGGTAGTAAGCAACTGAAACAGGATTTAAACTCAGGTCTTCCTGACTCCAACTCAGTCACTCTATCCACCTAACTAGCTGCCTGACCTCAGCAACAGATTATCTATTATCCAAGGATCAGCCAAGTATGGAGAGGCTCATGAGATTTCAAATACAGACTGAGAGATTTACAAGCTATAAAACCCTGGGCAAGTCATTCAACTTTTCAGGACTCAATTTCTTCACTATAAAATGATTGAATTAGACTCAGTGGTCTTTAAGATCCTTTCTGGCTCTAAATCTCTGATTCCAAGAATTCTTTAGCTATAGCAAGGTAGGAAACAAATAAAAAACACAAAATGAACTTCAGTCCCATATGGCTTCCTCTTGGTAAGTTCTTAAGCATCCCAAACAGTGCCTAATATACAGTAGGGATTTAATAAACAACTGTCTAGTCATTCTATGGGTTCTATTGTGATGACAGAAGACAGGTGGGAAGGGGGCTTGAGAGTGCTAAAAGTTCCCTCATTTTAAGATCATCTACAAACAATCTCCAAGCTGTAGGTATTTGCTACAAGCTATCTTTGTCTTCCAGCTGACAAACCACAGATTAGTATGAAATCTAAATGAGCCAGGATGATTTGGTTTGTTTTTCTTTTTCTTTTTTTTTGGAGGGAGGGAGGCGGGGCAATTGGGGTTAAGTGACCTGCCCAAGGTCACACAGCTAGTAAGTGTGTCAAGTGTCTGAGGTCAGATTTGAACTCAGGTCCTCCTGACTGCAGGGCCATTGCTCTACTCACTGCGCCACCTAGCTACCCCACCCAGGATGATTTGAATATGATGATCAGAAGTTCTAAGAATTTCCCCATTTTCATTATTTAGGATAACCTCCCTAAGACTGATACCAAGCATAAGGCAAGGGTTCCAACAGCTGCCACTGTCCTTTCTGAATCAAAAATAAACTCAAGAGATTGACAGAGAAAGGAATGGTTCCTTCAGATTCCAAAGTCAGACACTGGAAATTTTAAAACAAAAATGAACAAACAAAAAATTTCCATCTCTACCCCTGTAGTGTGTTCAAGCACTCAGAACTCTTCCTGGGAGTGGGGCAGTTTATCTCAGCATGTGGACCAAATTCCAAAACAGAGAATTCCAGCCTGGAGCAGACCCTTCCCTAATCCATATGCATGCAGCTCCCCACTGCCTGCCTCTTTGTATTTCTGCATGTTGCTAAACAGCTGCCATGTTGTTTCCCTAGAGAGGTGTTCCTTTATCTCCCTTACCTATCTCACAGGGCTGTTGGGAGGCTTAATTAATTAATGTTTCCTGAATGCTTTGAGGTATTCAGATGAAAAGTGCTAGGTAGAAGAGGAAGGGAGTATTATTAAACCCTGTACCTGGAGACAAAAGCTTCCCACCGAGTCTCATCTCCTAGCGACCAGAGGACTCTCGGGGGCTGTGTGTGTCACCTAGGACTCTCAGATGGCACTGGATTTTGTCACTGCCATCATGTCATTCCATCACCTGACAAGTGACAGAGTAATCAAAATGTCCCATAGAATTAGGAGAGGCTGCTCCAGTGCATCTCTGGTGCTAGAGGGAGAAAAGAGTAAGATGGATGGTTCAGGAACACATAACGACCTTGACAGAATCCACAGTTGACACAGGGGCTTTATTTTGCCATCAAAAATTCCAGAAACAAGGAAGAGGAATAGGAGAACTAGAAGGGGAACTGATACACAGAGGGAGGATAGGCGGGGGGAGCGAGGGAAGAGGGGAGGAGGAAGAATGAAAATATGAGGAAGAAAACCAAGTTGAGAGATTAGCACATTGAGCCCACACCTCCCCTGTGAGTGTGTACAGGCATGCATGGATGCGCATGCGGTCTGGGTGTGGAGGAACTTGCTTTAATATGCATAAGTTGTCACATTCTCGATACTGTCTGGCAAGCATGGTCGTATGAAAGCTGTCATTGCATAGCTGATATTACAACCCAAAGCATCTGACTGCAATAAAGGTGGGCATGGAAATCTGTACATACATAAATAGATACGTGGCTTCTTACCAGAGCATGGCGCGGGTGACTCTTTCAGGGAAAGATCAGGGGTCTAGAGCCGGAAGGGCGATCAAGAGGACATCAAGGCCAGACCACTTATTTCACATATGAGGAAACTGAGGCTTAGAAAGGTTAAACAACTTGCCAATGATTACAAAGGGAACAAATATAATTGCCAACAATCTAATCCAAGTCTTCTGACTCCATCTAAGTCCAACAGTCAAGTCATAAGAAGCTTTTTATTAAGGGATTGCTATGTGTCAGGCACTGTGCTAAGCACCAGGGATACAAAGAAAGGCAAAAACATTATTCCTGCTGTAAAAAGAACTAAAGTTTACCAGAAATTTCCATGACAGAGCTTCTTTCTGGCCCATCCACAGCATGAGAAGGCCCCTTCCTTGGATTTTCCTAAAAGGGGACAAAGCTATCCTAGGATCTGATTCGCCCACCTTCCCTAATGCAGCTTTCTGGTCACCAAAAGACCCAACCTCTTCAAATCTATACCTCTCTGACTTGGTGGATGTCATACACCACACAAGTCACTATGTCCTTCATCATATTCTGCCCTGCTGACCAGATGCATTTACACTGAGAGGGAAGCATCCAGAGCACCTTATTGCCACTATATCCTTGTAGTGTTAGAGCAAAGTAAACCTCCTTTTGTTAACTGTTCAATGACTTGTGAGTGCCTTATTTCATCTCAACATCAAACCTGAACTAGGAGAGTGTTAATGTAAGGGGACCTACAACATTTGGCATAGTTGCTGCAGGTTGGGATGAGATGAGATGGCCTCATTACTCTCAGCATAATTGAGTTGGGAGAAGAGCCCTGTGAATAGGGAGGAGCATTTATTAAGCACATCCTATGTGGAAGGCATTGAGAAATGTGCGGTCAATCACATCTTTTAGTGAAGCATGGTTGATATTTCTTTGTTCCACATTTGAATAGTCTTTTTTACCACCACCAACCCCTGTTGAAAGAAGGATTCTTATTCATAGTTGGATAGCTGTGAATAGGGAGATAAAGATGGCAGGTGGCAAGCACCCTCCTGACCATGTATTGAGTCATTCTCTATATGAATCAGGAGTAGGTTCCCATTCAGACGGAAAGGTTAGCTCAGTAGGTGCTAGAAGAAGCTTCCCAGAAGAGGGGGGAAAGCACCTAGTCCATAATTCCCTGATTATTGTTGCCTGTTGTAAGTTGGACTACCAACACACTCAGCTACTAAAGACAGAGTTCTCAGCTTTCGAGGACTATGTAGTGAAAGCCAAAGGGTAGCTAATGGAGCCAGTGCCTGCACAAATGAAGTACATAGGGGTGGAAACTTCTGGACTCTAGGAGGAAACCACCCTATGGTCTGTGACCCAGTAAGTCCAGATTTTGCTGAGATCAGAGTCATAAGACTAGAAAAAGAGAAGAGACATGGGATAGAAATCTGGGAATTTCCACCTGTGGTGAGAAAGATGCAGGCTTATCCTATCACTGCTCCTGGGAGGTAGAGAGTGAGTTGTCAAGGATGACACTGAGATTGCAGGCCTGGATGATTGAGAGGATGGTGATACCCTGTTTGGAGTGAAAGATAATGAGTTCTGGTTGGACATGTTGGTTTTCAGTGCAAGATGATATTCAGTGCAAGATGTCTAATGGGGAATTGGTAGCATGGAATCTACAAGATATTCAATACAGGATGTCTAATGGAGAATTGGTAGTATGAGACAGAAACTAGGGCCAGATATATTTACCTGGGAAGCACCTGTATAGAGTTGATCATTGAACCCATGAAGAGAGGATGAAATGACCAAGTGAACTTAACCAATACAGAGAGAAAAGCAACCAAAGGTCAAAGATAGAGCCTTACAGACATCTATGGTTACTGGATGACGTGGATGAAGAATCAACAAAGGAGGCTGAGAAGGTGCCACCAAGCAGAAGGACAGAGAGATCAGTGCCACAAAAACATGTCCTAGAGGAGAAAGTGATCAAAACATCAAAGACTGCAGAAAAGCCTAAAAGCATGACCACTCAGGAAAGGCATTAGATTAGGAGATCTACCAATTGATCATTGAGAGATCATTGGTAACTTTGGAGAAATTGGCAGAGAAAATGCCAATCTGCAATGATAGAGGAAGTTTATCACTGGGATCTTCCAGAGTGGAGATATGTACATGTGAATGTGTATGTGTTTAGGTGTTGTCTGTGTTTGTTCATACATATATGCATGCTAGCATATGAACTAAAAATATCTATTAAGGTAATATATATGTAAAAATAAAACAAATAACATGTGGCACAAACACATACATAATAAAACATAAAACACATAAGCAAATATGTGTTGGCTTGATAGTTTTGTACTATATACATATGTGTATAACACATGTGTGTTGTGGGGGTATGGGTATATACATGCATTCTGCATTTATATAACATTCACACTTGCGTGTATGTAACATATGTATATAATGTGAAAATTATTAAGCCAATACATATTAACTTACATTTTTTATGTTTTATTGTACACATTTTGGAACCAAGGAGATATATAATATAGAAAGAGGATAGAAGAATATTATTCAATATAGAATACAAGTTTCTTGAATACAGGGCATTGTTATTTTTAACGTTACAGTGTCTTGTACTGTTCAAAAGACCAAGGATAGACAGGCAGACAGATAGATAGAAGATACACACACACTTTTGGGACGAAGGAGATACATAAACACAGACAACAGAGAGTGGGACAAAGACAGAGAAATACACATGTTTTTATACTTGGTCTAGATAAATGGGAGAGAAAGAGGGAGGGAGAGGGGGAGGGGGAGGGGAGGTTTTGGACTAAGGAGATATATACACATATATATTATCCACATACATATTTCATTGATCCAAAACTATTCGTGTACATGTGTATGAATGGCATATGCATATGTACACACATATATATATATATATACATATACATATATACACACATACACACATCTATCCTTGGTCTTTTGAACAGTACAAGACACAAGGAATACGATAATTTTTTTAAAGTAGTGATCCCTTGTACTCAAGAAACTTATATTCTACAGGGCATGCACATAGACAAATACAATTCAGGATGGGGTATAATGGGGCAAAGAAGAACTTTGAAACACCCAGGAAATTTTGAGAGGAGAGAAAACCAAGTGGGGGCTGATAAAGTCAGAAGAGACTCTCTGAATGAGGGGACCTATGTATGGAATGTTCCCCTTGAGGCTGAGGCAGCCCTGAGGACTTCTGACTAGGAGCAGCCCTCGGTCATGGAGGATGGGGAAGGATGGGGAAGCAGGAAAACAACACAGGGACTTGGGAAGTGAGGAAGGGACTAGGAAGACAGCAGGAGAGTCAGTCAGCCACCAAGCATTCGTTAAGCACCTCCCATGTGGCAGGCATTGAGAAATGTGCTGCCAATCAGGTCTTTTAGTGAAGCATCACTGATATTTCTTTGTTCCGTGTTTGGGTTACTCCGTTTTACCACCACCAGCCCCTGCTAAAAGAAGGATTCTTATTCATAGCTAGAGAACAAGAATTTTGTTTTCTCTAGGTAATTTAGAAGTTCTTGATCTAAATTGCTCGGATTTGCCATGGCCAACTAGGGATTTGAGTGTTTACAGGAGACATCAATCCAAGAAGAGACCATTTTTGCTTGTTTGAACCTGTCCCCAGATTGTAATGCACCACTCTGAGAATTTGGACTGCAAGAAACTGACGTGTGAAAGTTAGATTCCCATAGGGCTTGCCCCCATTTAAATAAGACCAAGTTAAAAAGGCAAGCTATACCTGCACTCTTTTACCCCACCCTCTTGCAGGATGCTATCTTCCCCTCCAGCACAGAGATATATACCTTTCACATGGGTTCAAACTTTTCCACAGCTGAGTTCTATCAGTCTTATGAGTATGGAAGTCACGTGAACAGAAGCAGAAGCCCGGTCTTAAGTCTTTGAAGAATGAACATCGAACATTGATGGACGACATTGCTGACCTCAGAAGTCTGAGCATCCCAGTTCCTTGGACAAGGATTTTGCTTACACTTTAGCATTCCCTGTAGAGCTTTCTCTAGGATTAAGGGAATAGAGACCACTGAAGAGAAATGCCCAACATACTGGAGATGATACTGGAGCACTAACAAGTAAGCTTTTGTGGGGTTGTTTTTTTCTCTCCCTGGTAACTCTCTCCAGTAAATCAGAAGATAGAAAAGGCCAAAAGCTTAGCATCAGGGATTTTCTAATATTCTCAACAACAGCCCTCTTCCTCCTGAACATCAAACCACCAAGTATTTTGTAAATCTTCATTCTACTAGCTTCTTCAGTTAGTCATTCAGCTATCACCCAACAAATGTTTATTTTGCCCTTACTATGTATGTAGCCTCTCTGTGAGGTTGTAAGTTATTTAAAAAAATTTAAGTACCAATCTGTATTGGTAAGGAAAGTTCCTCTTACACCCAAGAAATCATAGATCTATGTAAGAAAAAATATGCATAACACTGAAAGGAATATGAAATATAATAGATAGTCCTGTGGAGTGGTGGAAATAGGCAGTCAGAAGCCTCGGGCTCAAGTCCCAATTCTCCGCATTGATCAGCTGTTGTGATCATGGGCAAGTTCTTCAACCTCTCTGAGACTGTTTTCTCTTACGTAAAATGAGGATAATCCTTATTGTACTCCATCTTATGAGGTGATTGTGAGGATCAAAGGGATGATGTACGTAAAAATTAAATGCTTCAGAACCGCAACAACATAAGAGCTAGCATTGATATGGCCAGCTTTAAGGTATATAAAATGCTTCATATGGGTTAACTCATTTGATCCTTACCACAACCCTGGGAGGTAGGTGCTATTATCATCCCCATTTTTCAAATGAGGAAACTGAGGCTAAGAGAGGTTAAAGTGACTGACTTAGGGCCACCTAGCTATGATATGATGCAGGATTTGGTCTGGCACATGGTAAGCACTGATCAAATGATTGAGACAAGGAACACATATGTGAAAAGTTGAATAACAGTAATAGCTCATATTTCTAGAGCCCTTCAAGGCTTATAAAGTTTTCTCTGAGGTGGAGAGTGCAAGGTATATCACCCTCACTTTACAGATAAGGAAGTTGAGACATGCAGAAATAAAGTGCCTTGTCTGGGATAAAACTACTGATTGGTTAGTGACCCAGGAAAGACAGCAGCCAAGGTCTCCAGACTCTCAGTTCAGCCCTCTAACCACTATGGCCTCCCATTCATTACGACAGACAATAAAAGGGAGTTGACAACAAGTGTATGGATCCGAGCTGTAGGAATTCTGGAGGAGGAAGAGAGAGAGTTTGTCTGAGGCAGGGCAAAATTTCACAGAGAAAGTGGAATAAGCTGACCCTGGAGAACTGGTAGGTGAAAAAAACCACAGATCTAGACTTTGAAGGAACTTTAGAAGTCATCTAGACTAACTCCTCATTTTAAAGATAAAGAAACTGAGGCCCAGAGAAATGAACTGACTTAACTAAGGTCCTAGAAGAGCCAAGATTTGAACCCCCAAAACAAAATGCCTTCTAATTTATCATGCTACATACCCCTGGTATTTCTTAAAACAGTCATACACATTCATTTAAAAGCCTTTAATTAGGCTATGTGATTCCCCAGGGGAAAAAAAACAAAAACAAAACAAAACCACAATCTACTATCAATCAAAAAACATTTCTTAAATACAAAGTATGTGCCAGGCACAGTGCTAAGCACAGGGGCTACAAAAAGACACAAAAGATAGTGCTTGCCCACAAGGAGCTTACAATCTAATGGGAGAAACAATATGCTAACAAATATATACAAAGCAAAGGGAGTAAGGAATTCCAAGAAACAGTGAGATAAGGAGGGACAATATTCAGGGCATGAGGGATGGCCAACATAAAGCTATGAAGATGAGAGAGAGAGGGGGGTGGCGAGGGCCAATTTGGCTTCACCACAGAGTATGGGAAAGGAAATAAGGTATATAATGAAACTAGAAGTACAGGTTGGAGTCAGGTCATGAAAGACTTAAAAGCCAAACCAAGGATTTTATATTTTTTCCTAAAGGTAATTGGGAGTCACTAAAATGTATTGAGTAGGGGGAGCCAACCAGCAGGCTGACTAAAGGCTCAAAGCATCCCCCTGTCCCACACTCCCCTACTATGTGGCCAACTACCAAGAAGTTCTAGGACCAAGTGAACAGGGCCTTGTTCCACAGGGAACGCACTTGTCTCACTTCCCCTGGAATTGAATGGGGAAGTAGCTTTGACGGGATCAAGGCAGCACAGCATCCTTGGTGCGATAACAAAAATTAAAATGCATGATGAAAAAAAATCAAAAGGGCTTGTGCTTGGAAATGTAATTTAGTGTCTGGCAGGAATAATCCCAGAAAATCGTGTCCATTTCTTGATCACATCACTAAACAAACAGTGAGGGGGGACATCCTACTGAGAGACATTTTCACATTCAAAGGTGCTAAAAATGGGCTAGATCTCGTCACTGCCCCGTGGGAGGCCTCAGTTCAATTTTGAGTCATTTCCCCCTCGGTCCCCAGACTGGTAGCGGCTGGCAAGGCTGAGGAGAGGGGAGGGGGGCGCACCTCTGTGCTGACCTGTTCAGCTGTGCAACAGAAAGTTGATTGGAATGGGAAGGAAATTCTAGCCTTTCTCACTGTTTTCAGCTGGTCTGAAAAAAGAAAGCCTGTATGAGAAAGGAAAATAAGAAGAAATCAAATCCTCCCTAGGGCAATGCTAGGCCAAGAGCAGAGGCGAGATGCAACGCAGGGGCCCAAGCCTCACTAGGTGGTCCCGCATTGGGGGAGTTTTGGCATCTTTATTAACTAAATAAAGTTAACTTCAAAAATATTCTCCACTGTCACGGAGATTAGCTGTTGCAGCAAAATCTTTTTAATTTTTTTCCAATTCAACCCAAACACTTATCGCATACCTGCAATGTACAAGGAACTAACAGCATTAGACCCTAGAGATAGAAAGATAGATAAGCTATAGACCCCACTCTCAGGGAGTCTACAGTCTTACCTGCCAAATGCCCCTTTGTCCAACAGACTTTTTAATCCCAATATCCCACTTCCATAGTAACTTTCACCATCCCACCCACAAATTCAACATAGCATTTCTCTGGACCTCTCCAATGCACTTATCATGTATTCCTTTGTATTATGATCATTTTGTGTAGGTGCCATATAAATCTAATCAGTTTACAGTAAATCAACGAGCTTTATTAAGTGCCTACTATGTGCCAGGCACTGTAGCAAGCATTGGGGATCCAAAAAAAAATCAAAAGGCAGTTCCTGTCCTCAGGGAGCTCACAGTTTAATGGGGGAGACAATATGCAAACAGTTATGTACATACAAGTCATAGAATAAATTGAAGCTGATCAATAGGGAAAAGATACTAGCATTAAGGGGGATTAGGAAAGGCTTCTTGCAGAAGGTAAGACTTTGACTAACTCTTGAAGGAATCCAGGGAAGCCAGGAAGTGAAGAGAGGGAAGCAGAGAGTTCTAGGCATGGGAGATGGCCCATGAAAAAGCCACAGAGATGGGAGGTGGAACACCACATGGGAGGATCCAAGAGGTCAGTTTGGCTGTGCCATTTCCTATGGGAACAAAAGACTTAATCTTGTTTGAACTTTATATGTCTCCCATAGCTTAGCAAAAATCTACATATGCACACAGTAGGTAGGAAGATGAGAAGAGACTGTAAGATGCATACACATACATACACACACACACACACACACACACACACACACACACAATTATAGCATAGCATATGGGAGAATGGAATAAGTAGCAAAGAGAGAACCGAGTCAAGTACCAGGGGACATTTGAGGAGAACCTCAGAAGAAATAGGGATCATGACAGAAAGAAGGTGTTCTGACCTTTTCCTCTCTTCTCCAGCCTCCAACCCTTCCTCTTAAAGCAGATGGCTTAGCTTCCTACTTCACTGACAAGGTCATAGTAGATAGACAGAGTGGTGGACTTATTGTCAGGAAGACCTAAGTTCAAAACCTTCCTCCTAGTCTTACTATATGTATGGCCCTGGACACATCACTTAATCTCTCTCAGCTTCAATTTCTTAATCTGTAAAATGGGCATAATAAAAGCACCTACCTCACAAGGAAGTTTTAAACTATTAAAGCTGAAAATTACACTAAGAATTGTGCAACACCCTGGATATTATGTCGACTATTATTACAAGTACCCTCCATCTTCTTCCCCCATTCCTCAAAGTTTTTCAGTATTACACCCACTCTTTTTTCCTTCCCTCTCATGTCAGAATATGATATCTCTCTTTCGCACATAGGAAAATCCCTCCACCTTCAGCCTTGATCCTATTCCTTCTTGTTTCCTCTTAAAGCTTTGTTCTCGCTATCATTCCACCTACCTACTCCCCTTAGCTCTATGGTTATGCAGCTTTCTTCTTCCCCTTGGTTAATACTTCCCTTCCCCTTTGGTCAGTCAACAAGCATTTATTAAGTGCCTACTATGCACCAAGGAAAGTACTAGGCACAAAAATATGGTCCCTGCCCTCAAAGAGCTCACATTTAAAAGGGAGGGACAATATACAAACAACTATCTACAGGATATTTACATTATAAATAAAAGGAAATTTCAGAGGGAAGCCATTAGCAGTGGAGAAGACCAGGAAAGGCCTTCTGCAGAAGGTGGGACTTGAGCTGAGGCTTGAAAGAGGCCAAAAAAGCTTCACACAGGGCCAGGCACAAACAAGAAATGTTTACTATGGATTGATTGATTGACAGGCAGCAGAGGTGAAGGAGAACATTTCAGGAATGGGAGTCAGTCAAAAAAAAAAAAAAGCTCTGAGTGGGGAGATGGCATGGACTTTCTGAGGGACCGTAAGAAGGCCAGTGTCACTGGATCACAGAGAAGAGTAGTCAAGTGTGAAAATACTAGAAAAGTAGAAAGGAGCCAAGTCGCAAATGGTTAGAGGAGAATATAGCCAATGAATGTGGTAATGGCCTGGGAAAGAACTGAGCAGTGGAGGAACTGAAGGTCATGATAAAGTAAAGAACAGGAGTAGGGCTCATAAGGCTGAGGAAAAGATGGCATGATAAACATGATTTGCTGATAAAGGAATTCCAGAGTTCCTAAACATGGAAATAGACATTTTCTGGTTGATGGCAAATCAAGGATGTAACAATTTCTGTGAGTAGTTGAGGGAGAATGGAATAGTAGGTGATGACAGCAGAGTAGATCAAAGAACTGGAAAGTTAGGCTGTGTGTTGTGATTCTTTGTGACCCCATTTGGGGTTTTCTTGGCAAAGATACTGGAGCAGTTTGTCATTTCCTTCTTCATCTCATTTTGCAGATGAAGAAACTGAGGCAAACAGGGTTAAGTGACTTGCCCAGGGTCACACAGATGGTAAGGATTTGAGGCCAGATTTGAACTCAAAAAGAGGAGTCTTCCTGAATTCAGGCCCAACACTCTATCCACTGCACTATCTAGGGCTGAAGTAAGCTAGCTCTTGAAAAATAAGTCCAAGCAGAGTGTCAGTGGATAGAGAGAGGTCCATTGAGGAAGGCAGATGATTATACACTTCAAGGCTGGACCTCTCTAAAGGTTGAACCTTATGACAAATGGTGATGTTGTATCCAGCGAGGTCCAGAAGGCCCAACTCATAGCAGACAGGTATAACCTGAGGGAGTCCAGCCAGGAGATATGAGCTGTCAATTAAGAAGGCATCTGATCCAAGTAAGGCTTCCAGAGCATAGAAGAAACCTTGGGGATAAGACAGGGACCACAGGATGGCATTCTGCTCCAAGGCTGACCCTCCATTCTCCCATCTGAATCAAGCAGTATAAATCTAATCCCTCTTAATATATTTGAAAAGAGTTAATCATGTTTTCCTATGTCTTCTCTTCTCCAATCTAAAAATCCCTGATTCCTTTAATTGGTCCTTGTGTGCATGACCTCAAGGTTCATCGCCATCCCCATAATCTCACATGGGATGTTCTGTAGCTTCTAAATGTCCTTCCTAAAATGTAATGTCTAGAGTTGAGCATAATCCTCCAGATATGGACTAACCAGGCAAAGTAAAGTATAGCATTATCACCTCTCTTATTCTGGACGCTCTTAATTCAGCCTAAGATAACTTTAGCCTTTTGGGCTGCCACATCTTACCAATGATTCAGATTGAATTTGCAGCCCACTGAAAAGCAAATCAATAATTTTTTTCAGCCCCACCACTATCAAGTCACACATCCCCATCTTATACTTGTGAAGGTGATTTTTTTTAAGTCGCTGTCTCAGACTTTACATTTATCTACATTAAATTTTTTCTCATTCAATTCAGCTCTAGAGTCTAACTTTTTGGAGAACTATCTATCCATCCTCTTAATTTTTCATCTTAAAATTAGATGAACATGTTACCTATGTCTAGATCCAAGTCATCGGTAAATATAGGGCCAACAAGAAATTATTGCTCTATCCCAGAGGCTCTTAGCCCTTCTTATGCCATGCACCCCTTGGGCAATTTGGTGAAGATTATGGACCCCTTCTAAAAATGATGTTTTTATATACATAAAATACAATCCATAAGATTGCCAAAGAAACCAATCATATTGAAATATAGTTCATCTTTTTTTTAGTTCACATGCCCCAGGTTAAAAACACTCCCCTCCCCCATCCAATGCATCAGTATCATGGGAACTTTCCCCCAATCCTGCTTTGTGGAGGTGGTATCTATAACCTTGGAATGGCCCAAAGAAGACCCCAATGTCCAGAATGTTCTTGCCTACAAGATCCTCCCTGGGATCCTGTGGACAACATTGTGAAAGGGGTTGGGTTTGGGGTACAAAATGCCTTTGGACACTGATCACCCTACCCACCATGAGGGAAGATCTAATTTAGTGAGGTCCCACCCAGCTTCCTTCTCTATCGGGCTTTGACCAGATTACACATAGTTGAACTGGGATTGCATTTTCTTTAGTGCTATTGTAAAACCTGAGGCCCTACTGCAGGTGCTGTGTAAATGGTGGTGATTAATAATAATTTTTAAATTCCATGCATAATAGGGGGATAGTCAGCGGGCAGGATTGGCCTGATATAGAATCACGGCAGTCACAGGTATTCAATCATATATATCAGCTCTTTGTCTTATGATGAACAGCATGAATTTCGATCCACTTAGTACAGAATGGGCTAAGACACACAGCAGGGCTAATTTCCATGCTGTGCTCTATGCATGCTAATCTAACCCCTCAATTCTTATATAGCAACCTGTTTAAAGGGCTGGTGAGTAGCGAATGTTTGAAGTGGGCCACCTTACAAAAAACTTGTTACATTTTAAGGTCACCACCATAGTCACAAAAAGAGAAATGATTGGCAAAAGCGGACTGCACTCATGGACCAGTGTCTTCTTCTCAAAGGTCTAAAGTCCTTAGCACAGCCATTCAGGCCAAAGGAGAAAGCCATGCCTCGCCACACCAAAAAAAAATGGCAGTGAATTTCTCAAATTCAGTGTTCAACCTGATCCAACACCTCCTCTCAATCTCCACCAACTAGTCAGATCCAGGGATAGAAAATTCAGCCAAAAATTCAAATGGCAAAGGCCAGCTCATGCTCTTCTCTCAAGGTCATACTCCAAGCAACGAATCACTTTATCCTACATGCTCCCAATACCAGCCCCTTCTTTTTCTCATTTAGAGACCACTAGGGCTCAACCAATCAAGAAATCAACAAATAATTATTAAGCACCTCCCATGGGTCAGGCATTGTACCAGAGAGGGTGGGGGTGCTAATACAAAAAAAGCAACAGTCCCTGCCTTCAAAAGGAACATGTACAGTTATCCTCCCCACATCGTTGCGATCTGGAAAATCCATGTAAAATTTTTTGGCCTTCCCTTCATACCAGAGAAGTCTCAATTTTTTTATTTTTCTTTTATGGGGTTGTAAAATTGTTGTAAAATTGGGGTTAAGTGTTTGGTCATAGGTTCTGTGCTGTCTCCTGATTTTCACGTGTTGTCTGTCGCTTCCACAAAACTCCCCCAAAATTCCCATTTGATTGCTTATGCTGACCCACAATGTATTGAAAATGTGATGGGGAAAGTCTCAATGTGGAAGGGAATGACTGTATATACAAAGAAAATAAAAGATAATTTCGTGGCGGGGGTGGGGGGAAGTACTAGCAGGTAGAAGGCTGCAAGAAAGGGGTAGTGCCTGATCTGAGCTTTAAAGGACTCTAGGAATCCTAAGACATGGAGGAGAGAAAAAAATACATTCAAGACATGAAGGACAGCCTGTGGAAAGATAAAGGGGTGAGAGATGTAATGTCACGTGTGCGTAACAGCAGAACAATTTCACTCATGTGTAGTCTTTCTTAAGGCTTGTCATCACTGTCCCTAAATGCTGGAATCAATCTCTGGGGGATGTCACTAGGACCCAGTGTGCACTCATTCTCACTGGCCTGTTGGGGATGCCCACCTCCTTGCTGGACCTGAATTCTTCACCATCCTCATACGCTCACAAAAAAAGCCTCATCCCAAGCATGAATCCAATCATCGAGGAGTTTATACCCTTACAGATTACTCACAAACTCCAGGGGACCTACACCTTTAAGGTTGCCTACCTGAACATACACCTGCTTACAACATATTACATTCTCTCGACTTCCACATAGTCACATCACTCACTGATCATTATTTCTCTCTTTAGACTCAGGCAACTATTAACTCTCTCCACCACACTAACTCTGTCTCTCCACCCTGGATATCTCTCCACATGCTCCATATTCCATTGCCTCAAGGACCAGTTTCTCCACCAATTACCAGCACTGGGACAACATCCTGATTGATCTCTTATAGCCTGAAGGATATAAAGCTGCCAATTACTCAGCTCCACACCCCTTTCATTTTTCACAGAGTTTAACCCAACAAGCACCTATTAAACACATACAATGTTGAAAGATACCATGTCTAACAATCAAGAAACAAAGATGAAAAATAACACAATCCTTTACCCCCAAGGAGCTTACAATATTCAAGTGGCATAGAATATATGCACAAATAAGGATGATAAAAGATAGAATGGGATAAGAGAAAACGACAAGTGTAGACAAAGTGCTGTGAGATATCTTAGTATGGAAAAATAACTTCCACGTGAGGGAATCACAGAAGGCTTCGTGGAGAAGGTAGCATCTCAAATGGGTCTTGAGAAGGATTTTGACAGGCAGAAATATGATGGCAGTGTGTTCCAGGGATGGGAGCTGGTCTATATAAATACAAGAGATGGGAGAGGACAAGGTTAATACAAGAACAACTAGTAAGATGGTAGGGATGAAATGTAGAATACATAAATTACAATAACGTGAAATAAGGCTGGAAAGCTCCACAGGAGTCAGATTTGGCAGGGCTTTCGATGCCAGACTAAGTAACCTGAATGTTATGCATGAGGAGTGATTGAAGGCACTTGAAAGGAGGAATAGCATGGTCAGACTTGTACTTTAGGAAGATTTGAAATCTATAAAAAGGATGCATTCAAGAAGGGAAAGTTGACAAGGCAGGGCAAGGGGTTGGGGGGTGGGGCACTTAGAAGACTGTTACAATAGTCCAAAAGAAAAGAAATGAAAATCTGAACTAGCAGTGTGATTGGAGAGAAAGGGAGATATGTAAGAGATCCTGCCAATGCCTTGATTTCTAGCCTCTGATGCCACCAGTCTATTGAAATCTACCTCTCAGAACTAGATAATCAAAAAGCATTTATCACGTGATTAGTATGTACCAGAGACTGTGATAAGAACTGGGAAGGAAGGAAGGAAGAAAGGAAGGGAGGAAGGGAAGGAGGGAGAGAGGGAAGGAAGTGTGTCAGTAAGGTGAGATTCATTATATCGATGGTGACCATGAATACGCCTATATAGTTTGGAATCACAAAGTATAAGAGACTCTCTGTAGAGAAAGCAGAAGAAGTAAAACATTTATTCAGACACCAGAGGATCAAATCCCAACACCTATAAGCCCAATTTGACACAGCAGCAATTGTATCCCCAAACCAGTAAGTCTACTTCATTATAACAGCAAGGAAATTAAAACACAATATCACAGCAGGGAGCCAAGCTGTCCCATAACATTCCCCTCTGCTGGTGCCTTCCCATAAACACTCACTCACAAAGCCTGGTTGCCTGTGTCCTCTCTTCCCAGAGTCCTGAGAGCTTGCAGTTCTGAGTTCTTAACGGCTACCCTCAGAGTATATATACACCCTTTTAAACCTGAGGGCTTCACATGACCTAATTAGCAAAAGGTCATGGGCCTTCCTACAAACAAGCCTCCCCTAATGAAGCTTCCCTAAATTAGCTCCACCTGAGGCATATTAAGGAGATTAATGGTCAGAGGAAGATCTTTAATCAAAGGAAGGAAGGAAGGAAGGAAGGAAGGAAGGAAGGAAGGAAGGAAAAATTTGCCAACTCTGAAGGCCAGCAAGCAATAAACATTTAGTAATGTGCCAAGCAATATGGTGAGTGTTGGGAATATAAACACAAGCAGAAAAAAGTCTCTTTCCTCAAGAAGCTTACATTCTAATGGCAGAAGACACATGCTCTTGTGAAAGGAAGGTGAAAGGAAGGGAAAGAGTTAAAAAGAGAAAACCCAGAGAGTTGTGAGTGCACCCTGGAGAGAAATGAAGATATGGCTGACCTTAGCATCCTCCTTAAAATGGATGATATGGGAGAAACCAGCCAATCAGAAGCAAAGTTACCTCCAAAGTGAGAAGTCCCGGAGTGAAGTGAACTTCTAGGGTGAAGAGATTTCTGTGGCATGGTAGAGAAAGTCTGAGGCATCATTCTGCCTCAACAAGATGGCCTCCTCCAGGTCTCCCTCCACCTCACCCAACACCTGCGTTGACTCCCCTCACTAGAACATAAGCTTCTTAAGGGCAGGAACCGTCTATTTATTAATTATATCTCAAGTGTTTAACATAGTGCCTGGCACATAATAGGTGATTAACTGATGTTTATTAGATTGTATTGGAAGTCAAAAGTATAGCCTATAGGGGAATAAATTCAACGTTTTGCAGCCAACATAGGATATATACTGGAAACCAACATACAACAGGATGTATGTCAAATTGTCCAAGGGCCTCTGTAGTCAGAAAAGGAAGAGAGTCAGTATGAGATAGTTCTAAGAACACTCAAGCTGGGATTCAGAGGTCTGGGGTTCTATTCCTAACCAGCCGTGTGACCTGGAGAAAGTGACCTTTCCAGATTGCAAGCTTCATAACAGAATGATCCTTATCTTTCCTAGGCAAGGGTTTAAGAAGGACACTGGTAAATTGGAGCAAGTCCAGAGAAGAACAACCAGGATGACAAAGGGCCAAAAGATCATACAAGATGAGGATCTCTTGGAAGCATTTAGCCTTGGAAAAAAATGACATTTGGGATCAGACATGATAGCTGTCAGTCAGTAAATATTTATTAAGTGCCTGCTTCATGTCACACACTGCGCTAATGTCTGGAGATAAAAAGAAAGGCAAAAATGTTTGAAGGACAGTCAAAAAGAGGGGTGGGACTTGTTCTGCATGGTGGTCCCAAAGGACAGACCTAGGAATGCTGGGTGGAAGCTTTGGAGGAGCTGATTTCAACATGAAGAAAAACTCACTAAGGAGGAGCTGGGCTACTTCAGGAAAAATGAGCTCTCCCCATCCCCCACCCCCCACCCCTCGCTAGAGGTCTTCACCACATTTTGGCAATATGGGAGAAGAGTTTTCCCTTCGCAGCCCGGTTGGATTAGATTTATTGGACTGAATCACTAGACCTAGTTTCTTCCTTTGTAAGATGAGGAGTTTGGATAGATGACCTCAAAGGCCCCCTCCAGTTTAAACTCTTGAGATTTTGTGTAGTTATTTGTTTATTTACTTATTTAAAATCTCAGCATGAGTTGACAGCTCTTTGCCATGACATTCTCACTCTGTGTTCTTTTTTATACCTAACACATCCCACCTCCTCAGGCTGCTGACTTGGTGCTTTCCCACCCATTGTAGTTAATATGATATACTCATTCATTTTTGGAAGGAAAAAAGGAGGAGGGAAAAAGACAGGGATTGAAGGAGAAAGAGAGAGGAAGGAAGGAAGGGAGGGAGGGAGAAAGGGAGGGAGGGGAAAAGGGAAGAAGGAAGGGAGAAAGAAAGGAAGGAATGGAGAAAGAAAGAGAAAGAGAGGGAGAAAGAGAGGAAAGAAAGAGAAGGAAGAAAGGAAGAGAAGGAAGGAAGGAAGAGAAGGAAGAGAAGGAAGGAAGGAAGGAAGGAAGGAAGGAAGGAAGGAAGGAAGGAAGGAAGGAAGGAAGGAAGGAAGGAAAACGGGAAGGAGGAAAACAGAAACAGTATGCTATGTCCCTAAAGTCCTGGGCCTATGTCCTGTTTCTCTGTATATTAACTCATAACGGTTGTAAATGTAACCCAAGTAAATAGTTTGACACTCAATAGCTTTACTATCGCTCAAAAAGATGTTGCTCAATGGCTGAGATCCAAATTCTCTAAAGTTACTCAGGGCTGATCTATCTACAGAGAGAAACCACCTTAGCCACCTTAGTTCAGATCAGCTTCTCTTCTCATTTAAAAAAAAAATTGGCATGCCCTAGTATTGTAATATGAGATATAGCCTGGTGTAGTGGATTGAAGGCCAGCCTTTGAAGACAGGAAGACCTGGGTTCAATTCCTGACTCTGACATATACTACCTGTGTGACCCTGGGCAAGTCTTCATCTCTCAGTGTCCCCAGTCATCTCTCTAAGATTCCAAGTTATAGATAAGTTGCTGATCTGCATCAGTAGAGGGAGCTTTCACACCAGGAGTTTCCTACCCCAGTGAAACCGCAGGTCAAAACCAAAATCGCCTCCCACCTTGCCTTCTATCTCTAATCTACCCTTTATCCACTCTATCCTTGGTAACACTAGCCAAAGAAATACTTTTCCTTATGCGCCATCATGGCTTACTTCCACTATCATCCTCTCCTGCTTCTAGCCATTAGATGCTGAACAAAGCTAGAGGGAATCTCTCAACTTTGCTAATGGGGTGGATTACAAATTCATGTTGCCCAAGCTCATCTGGGCCCTCACTGCAATGAGACCATTCCTTTGTTCTTCTCTAACTTTTCCCTGCCACACTCTCCATGGAAGCTATTCCAAACCTTCTCTTACTTCCTGAAGCCTCCCACATTTACTTCTCCCTCCCTTCCCTAAACTAAGGATGTCATCTTTTACTTTACTGAAAAAATGGAGACGTTCAATGTGAGTTCTCTCTTCTTCCATTCCCCTTCATGTCAAAACAATTTGACAATATCCCCTGCCATTTCTTCCTTTATTCCTGTCTCTGACAAAGAGGTCAGGTCCTCCTTACCAAGGCCATCCCTTCTACATGTGTACTTGATCCCATCCCCTCCCATTTACTCTAGCACATTACATCCTCCATCATCCTGCCACCTCTCAAATCTTCAACCTCTTCCTATCAACTTGTTCCTTCCCTTCCACCTTTAATACCAAGTTCCCCTCCATCCTTAAAAACATCACTAGATCCTTCTTCCCCCTCAAATTATCATTTTATCTCTCCTCCCTTTCTCAGCAGTTTTCTCCCATTTTACAAATGAGGAAACTGAGGCTCAGAAATACCACAACTACTAGATGTCAAAGTCAAGATTCAACCTAGATCCCCTGATTCCAGGTCAAGCTCTCACCCCACCATACAACTCTCTATAGAAAGGACACAAGGGTAAACGCTGAGGTCTGCCTTTGGGTATTAATAATAATACCCATTTATTACAATCATGTGACACTTTAAATTCTATTCTAAATTTGGGGCCTTTTTAACAACACACTCATTTCTGAATATTATTTGTATACCTCTCCCCATTCCCATAGAACTCTCCCTTATAACAAAGAAAAACAATCAAGCCAAATAAACTGACAAAACAGCCACATCTGATAGCATGTGCAACATATTAGTCCCATAGACCCCCACCTCTCTATTGGGAGGAAGGATGAGTGTTTCATCTTCTGTTCTCTGGAATCAAAATTGTTCATTGCAGTTAGTCTGAGTTTAGTTGACTTGTCTGGTTTTGTATTTATATTATGGTAGTCACTGGGTATATTATTACCTTGGTGTTGTTTCCTTCACTCTATATAACTTCCTATGTCTTTCTGTGTTTCTCTAAATGCCTCACATTCATAATTTCTTTTGATACAGTAATACTGTATTCCATCATAACGATATACCACAATTTGATCACCCATTCCCCAAACAATGGCTGTTCACTTGAGGTCCAATTCTTTGCTACCACAAAGAGTGCTTCTGTAAATTATATACGGGATCTTTCTGTCCTTGAGGTATATGCCCAGTTGTGACGTCCCAAGGTCAAAGAATATAAAATATTTAGTGACTTCTCTCACATAATTATTTCCCAGAAATATTGGACCACTTCATAACTTTACCAATAGAGAACTCTCTTCCCTGCAATCCAGTGAGGATAGGAAACATTATGCTACTCAATACTCAAATGGTTATGCCTTCCAGTGTTGCAGATCATAGTGCATTCAGACCTGTTCATCCTGTATCATTCCTGGACATGTGCATGTAGCACAGAGGGTACCCCCAGCATGCCAGGGGACTGTCTTTGTGTTCTCTACACAATGAACTGCTACCAGTGGAACACACTGCTGTCTAGCAGCTTTCCTTGTTTTTTGCCACATGACTACTTTATCAGTCAAATAAGTCTTTGGTGAAATCCTTTATCTGGTGCCTCCTCATTTGTTGTATCCTGCTGATTCCCACTCTTCTTCAAGTGATACTTAACTTCCAAATTTTTCCTGAGGCCATAGTGTTCCATGACATTCAGTCATACCATGATATCAGGAGCACGGTGGTGTTAAAAAGGTGAACCTCTACTTCTAGGAGATGCTTGGGGTCATTAAAAGAAATTTGAGATTTTCCAAAGTCCTTTTTATTTGTTCGAATCCTCTTCCTGTTCAAATCTTATCTCTGTAAAGTTGTATGCTCCATCTCTCCTTACCAGTAGTGCTAGTAAATGTTTAACAAGCAGTCCCCTCCTTGAAGAAAAAATGTGCACGGGACATACTTTTAGGTTTAATCTGTATCTTTATCATTTTCTCCATCACTTTGTTAAGTCAACAAAAGCATTACTTTTTTAAAACAATACAGTCCTGATTTTTAATGTTTGCCACTGTCCAAGGTGTATATGCTCACACTGAAAACTTAACAAGTGGCTCTCCTAATATGAGCTGGCTCAACCATACCCCAAGTCCTCACATACCCTCTTCTTAAGGGCAGAGACAGTGTTAACTTTGGTTTTGGTTCTGCATTCCCCAATGCCTAATTCAGTGCCTTACACTCAGTAAATGCTTAATAAATGTTGGCTGAATTGAACTGGATTCATTTAATCTAAAGGACTGAATTTTAAATAACTGCTCAGAGTATAGTTAGCTTATAAAATTATTACATTTAGGAACGTGATTGGTGCTATAACTTTTCTATTGAGGGAGCTAGATGGTACAGTGGATAGAGTGCTGGGCCTAGAGTCAGGAAGGCCTGACTACAAATCCAGCTTCAGACACTGACTGGCCATATGACCCTGAACAAGTTACTTAACTTTTGTCTTGCTTGCCTTTCTCCTTTCTGAGATGAGGGTATTAACAGAACCTACCACTCAGGGTTGTGATGAGGTTCAAATGAGATAATATCAATAATTAAGTCATTAAAGTTCATAATGATCAATGTTTTAAATTTCTTACAAATCTTTATGTGTGTATATATGTATACATATACATATACACACAGGCACACATAGTACACATGTATTTCTTGATTTAATGGTTTTGAGCTTTCAGCAAAACAATAATTTTCAGCATCTTCCTTCTCTTATATATAAACCATTGGGTTTAATCATTGAATTTGGAGTCTGGAAAGCACAGGCTTCAAGTTGCAGCTCCAAACTCACCAGTTCTGCAACCTTAAGCAAGCCTCTCTGATGAGCCTTAGTTTCCTAATATGTAAAATGAGAACAGTGATGCTTACATTAGAGTAAAGATGAATGGTATTGGAAAACAAAAGTATCCCTCCCCTCTAGGGGTTTATGTTCTAGTGGTGAACTGGAAAAATAACTACAACATGCCTACCAAGTAATTTCAAGAGTTGAGAGCACGGTGGCTGACCACTCCCCATGTGGTTGACATCAAATGAATAACACAAGTGGACCAAAAGGATCATAAACATGTTGAGCTTTTTTTCCTCCATTTAAAATCCCCAGGACGCTCACAATAGACTTTATATTTGAAGGGTCAACGTGGCATTGTAAAGAGAATACAAGCCAAAGCCAGAATCCCTAGGTCTGGGTCCCAATTCCAAACCATAAGTGACCTATAACTTTTTTCAAGTAACTTAACTTCTCTGGATCTCAGTTTCCTCGTCTGTAAAATGGGGATAGGAATATCTGTCCCACCAGTCTAATGATATATGCCTATTTATGTCTTAACTAGAACCCTGCAAGAAGAACCCTGCACCCTAGCTAGGTGGATAGAGTACTAGACTTAAGAGTGTAACACTGGACAAGTCACTCAATCTGTGTACCTCAGTTTCCTCTTCCATAAAATGAAAATAACCTTTGATCTACCTCCATGGGTTGTCATGAAGATCAACTGAGAGAATATTAATAAAGCTCTTTGTAAACCCTAAAATACTATATAAACAATGGCAATTATTATCATTTCGATCCCCATGTGATAGTATCAGTAGAAAGATAGGCTAGATTTAATTTTTTAAACTAATTTTTTTATCATTTCTCTTAATATTCACGGAATTAGGATTCTTCTCCCCAATCCTTTGTCTCCTATCATCCATAAATTTTGAAAGGCCCGACACACATTAACGTAGCAGTAAGTACATATTATTGTCACCTATATCATTATTGTAGACTCTTTCCTGTGATAGGATCAGGCTGTGGCCTGGCCTCTCACACTGTTGTACCCAAGGAGGAAGATTATCTTGGAAAGAAGTTTCCATTTCCAAGTCCAGGGATGACTTAAGCCATCACCTCCTCCCTTTTTCCAACTTATACAGCCATGACCCTCATTTCTGACCACTTCTTGAGAAACCCCAACCTGTCCAGAGCTTAGAGGTTGCCTGATCTTCAGAAGGAGTCCTAGACTCCTACGCTGCCAAACTTACCTTGAGTTTCCTCTCATTGCCTGGGGTCATTTCCTCTGACCCCTTTTCATCCAGACAAAATAAAAATGTGTTTGTTTGTTTATTTGTTTTCCTATTTGGGTCTCTGAAGCTCTTCATTGGTGCGGAAGGTCCACTTTCATCCTTCAGGGTTTCTGACTGGTCTTTTAACAGGGAGATCAAGATGAGCTACTAGAGACTGTCCGCCCCTGGCTCCCCCAGACCAATACAAGGCATGAAGCCAAAACAAACCCCTTTGCCCCACCCCCTTTCTGGCCAAGACTGTTTATCAGCAATTATCTGTCATTTGTAGAAATGGGAGAAGGCACGTCTTCCCAAACATCGCAGCCAAAAGACCTCTCCAAAATTCCTTGACGTTTCTAAGTCAAGCAACAAGCTCTATTGTCTACTAGAGAGGAGAGTGGGGTGACTGGAGGGAAACCCCAAGGAATGGCCTTTGATTTTTCATCCTTAGACAGTGGCCGCCTTTTTTTCCCCTTTTCAAAAGGTGCAGTTCCTCAAAATGAGAATTCTTGTTTCCATCTCACTTGGTCTGAGCCTCCAAATTCAATTGGAAACCGGGCTTTCTAGGGCCACAGAATCCACTAGCAACTTTCATAATTATTAGGAATGTTCCCTCTCATTAACAAGGGGTAATTGTTTCTGTTTTGTAAATTGATCTGAGATGAAAGGGGCAAGTTAATAATTTATACTGTACCCTGGAAAGGGGGCTGTGAAAAGACTCCACTGCGGAAGGATTTGAATTAAACAGTCTTTCGCCCTTTTAATATCTCACAAGAGATTCTTCTGCACTGGTTCATTTACTTTAGTGGACACCGCGGTGTGGCCCATTGATCGGGGACAAAACTTCTGAAGGGCCTGGTGTGCGCCCCTGTTAAAACGTGGGAAGAGAGGAAAGTTGGCCGTGAATTAATTTGATTCTGTACCTAATTCTTTTTTCAATGGGATCCTGTGTCCCATCGCAGAGGCATGAAAAAAGGAGACACTGAGTTTGATTGCTCAATATTCATCTACATTTTCCTCTCTATGGGCACAATATGCTTGGCTTAATTAACTTTTCTCAAAGGTGAAGCAATGCGCACCATCTGCTGTGAGACAATCACATTTGTATGCCTCTCAGAATAATCCCTTTACTCCTGAAGCAGCTATGTGGAGTGGCCCAAACCGAAACCTTCCAAAACATCTTGATCTGGGAGTGGGAGGACCAAAGTCACTTTGGCCCAGTGGTCCGGTTCTGGGAAGTCCCCAGGATGGCTCTGGGGAAGCTCGGTTTGTTTTCTTTGGTTGTGGTTGTTATTATGGTCCCAGCACCTTGGCCCCCTGAGAAATCTGGGGAGTTGGCTCTCCCCTTCCTCATCCCGCCAAATTAAAAATTCTCCATGATTCATTTAAAGCTCGGCTCTGGGACAAGCGCCCAGCAGGAGCATGCTCCTTTTCTCCTACCTCTTAATTTCAGAACCCAGGCAAAGAATGGGGAGGGGGCAGCGTGAAAAGAACTCTCCAGTCACTCAAGATCCCGAGGCGAAATATTGAGGCAAAGTTTAGCCATTTAATTTTTTAATCAAGCCTCAAGGACCACACAGTGCTATCAAGGGTCTGCTGAACTTGCTCTAAAGCTGGGTCATTATTTGATCTTTGTAGCTGGTAATCTGATTATCTCATTGTGGAGGTAAACTTCAGACCCAATCTTGTTAGCAGCTGGCCAGGCTGGGTTACTACAGCTACTGAGCTGGAAAATGAGCTGAACAGTACGCCTTTGGCCTTGCTCTCTTTGAGACCCAGTCGGGCTCCTCCGGGTGTCTATTTTTTTGAGCCCCCATCAGACTTTATTCTTAAATCTTGGAGGGGAGTGTAAACATATTCCCCAACGATCATGATGAGCCAGACTCTTAAAAAACACAGAGACATGTTTCGTGTGTATATATCCACACACGTAAACATGTGTGTTCATACATGTACAAACACACATATATTCCCAGATACATACAAATATGCTCCAACAACCAAAAAGAATTAAGAACAAGTACTACTCTGTTCCACAAGTTTCTCAACACCAACCATCACCCCCCTTTTAAAAAAATTATAAAACTCAGATATTTAATTAAAGAAACTAATGAGTGGCTCTCTCTACTTGGAGATTCACACTGAAAAGCAAGTTGCTAAAATATGCAAATACTCCCTAGAGTTGTGTGGTCCCCGCTTAAGACACTCACAGTTTTGCTTGTGGTCTCACTGTGGCATTGACTGCTTTTACAGTGAATGCCCAGGGCAGTCAAAGCCCAGAAATTCTTGGAAAAGAGCTTGAAAGAGTTCAAAGGCTCAAAAAGACAAAAAGGGACTAAGCTGGGATTTTTATGTACACTGAAAAGGAGAATACCATATAAGTTCCTTAATGCAGGCTGTTATGGCAATGGGGCCCATATCAAAGCATGATGGTGCCTCGCAAAAAGGGCTGGAAATTTTCTTGCACACCATATGCAAAAGAGAAATAGGGGACTCCTAGGCCAGGGCGGTGGTTTTGGCGACATGAAACATTGAATGCTCTTTTCGGATGCACTATTGAGCGGACAAGGAATTCAAAGCGTTTGAATTCGGACAAGTTTTCTGCCTCAATAGGCCATAATCAGCCCCAAAGAACTGAGTACTCCTCAGTGTAGTGGCCGGCTCTCAAGGCTAACCGTGGTGGGGTCTTTGCCGGCTATTATGGGGACCATCAAAGGAAGGGCTCTTATGTTGGCTTTCCTCTTATCAAGGCCGCTCCTACCAAAAACTCCTTAGGTGCCATTTCTAAAACCCAGCAAGCTGAACTGCATGCAGCCTTCCAAGATAGCAACACACAGCAGAATGGGACAGGAAATAAATTCCATCAAGTGTGGGGAGAGAGGTAAAGATTCACCTCAAACCAAGAGGACTTTGTTGGGTTTAGGGGTGGCAGACGTAGCATTATTTTGCAGAGTGGGTTCTGGCCCTCACTTTGTTTCCAAAACTCGTGGGATCCACTCACAACATGTGGAAAACCCAGAACAGGCTTTGCTACAGGATTTCCCACTGCGGGGAGAATGGTAAGCTCAGCCCTTCAGTGCTTTAAAAGAGAGAAAAAACAACTTTGATTTCTTCTTGCAACTTCCTTTTCTAACATTTAAATGCTAAGCTGTCCAGAAACTTGGCCAAAATGCCTCACAAATTTGAGTACTGTGGGGCCTGTTTGCAAAAGAAGAATCTTTCTATTTTCTTCTGTCTGGGTGTACTTTGTAAATGGAAAGATTCTTTTTTTGGCTCCTCCTCTCTCATCCCCCAATGGAGATTTTCTAAAATGATGGTTAAATATATGTAAACACAAATGATTCTTTTTTTTTAACTTTCTTTTTCCCAATAAAACAAAAACACAGAGGTGCCTATGAGCTTGCCCACATACCAATTTTTCCAACTCCATAATGTGAATCCTTCCTAAAAGGTTAAACCATTCCCTCGAGATTTATTAGATTCATACCATGTATAAACCTAATGTGGAGACTTTGGGTCAACAAAATAAAGAAAAAGACATATTATCTCTATCTTCCCACATGTCCTGTGCCCCTTTACACAGATAAGGGGTGCCTGGTGCACTACCAGCAAAATGTGTGGCTCAGTTTTCAAAAATAATCACATAATGGACTTCAGCATAGTGTAGTAGAAAAAAGCTAGATTTGGCATCCAGACAGGTGGGTCTAAACCTTTCTCTGACATTTACCAGTGATGGGATCTCTTTGAGCCCCCATTTTGTCATCTGTGATTTGGAGATACATAAGCCTATAGAATTTACCCCACAAGACTGTTGTGAGGCAATATAATACATATTATATATATAAAGTTCTTGGTAAACCTTAGTGCTGCATTGGGCAGAGCTCTAGACCTGGAGCCAAGAAGACTTAGGTTCAAATCCAGCCTCAGACACTTACTGGGCAAATCACTCTATACTATGCATCAGGCACTGTGCTGAGTGCTCAGGATATAAAGCAAAAGCAACACCTCCTCTCAAGGAGCTTACATTCTAAAGGAGGAAACAGCATGTAGAGAAAAATGTATCCACATGATGTATACAGATAGTATAGGTGATTTTAGAGGGAAAGACTTGGGGAGATAGAAAACAGTATACTATAGAAGGTAGTGTTTGAGCTGAGTCATCACCAGCAGGCTGACCACTTGGTGATGAATTCTTTGGCCATGGCAACCCATGAAACAAACAAAACAAAACACCTACAATGGCACCCAGTCCTGTATGATTTCTGCATTGATAGTGGTATGTTGCCATAAATAGGGACAGAAGGTGGCAAGCATCACTTCTTAGACCATCAACTAAGATGTGTTTTTTTGCAATAAATGTGAGATCTTTATCCAGTGACCTTGTATTACATACAGAGGCATGCTAGAACCAGCTCAAATAGGTGCATGGGAGCTGATTATCAAATTTTCTGTGTGAGCTTTTACTTCTTAGGAATCAGTAAATGCTACAACACAGGGCTTGATTTATTGTTTTGTTTACTGTCTAGGCTTAAGAAGTGATCAGGAAAATGGTAATAATGTAGAGTAAACTTAAAAGTGTCATGTATTTTTTTTCCAAAGAACCAGTTGTTAAACCTTTACCAGTACTCTGCTGATTACTCAATACAGTAATTCCAAAATGAAACCCATGAAAATAATTGCAGGTTATACAATAACATATATATCAGAAGCTGCAGAGATAGAGAAATTCTATAAAGAATTACAAATTAAATAAACATATGAGTGAATAATTACCTCAACAGATTGGAAAATATGACTCAGGAGTAAGGAAAGAGAGGTCAAAGATCTTAAGGCTACATAGAAGCAACATACCTAAATATCAGGAATACCTTCTGTGAGCAGAGAACTAGAAGGTGTGAAACACAGAAAGCACCAAATAATATCATGACAAAATATATTTTACAAATAGAAAACAACTTGTTACTGATATGAGAGTCATTCCTGAATCAACTGTACACTGACATGTAAATCCAGGCTACTGACTTGTTAGATCAAAGATCAAACTTAATACAAAGCTAGAAGAAAGAAAATGAGAAAAAACATATTCTGTGCAATTAGCCCTAACTTCAACCTGACCTCTTTAAATAAATTATTGCCATCAAATATGGGATGGAGGAAGGGATATAGATACTAATTGTAATTTCATACTTAAGTTTAACCAACATAGATCAGTTAACACCTGTGGAAAAAGACCCTAAAAACCACCTTAGTCAACAAACATTTGACTTACTTGCCAAGCAAAGAAATATGTCATCCAAGGCAAGACCAGTGCATAATTAAAACCCATTTATAAATTCTTACATAAAAAGATAGTGGAATATTATGATCAAAAGTACCTCATAAAAGAGTTGTTGCTCGTTCTTCATTTTTGAAGAGGACCAATGACATCATAGGGTGATATCTTGACTTGTGTGTGAATGAGATTTAAGTGACAGTATTACACTCTCTCTTCCAGAGACATCAAAGTCCAGTGGCAAGACAAAAGTCCAGGTGACTGGCAATGGCTTGGGATGCAGTAGATTACCTTGGCATCTTCGATGTCTGACCAAGCTCTAAGTGCTCCACAGCACCTGCTTCAGCCACCTTCATGGCCACTAGAACAAGTTGTTTTCATTTGCCCATTCCTCTGGGGGAAGTCTTCACACGCTTGGGGCAGACATCTCCCTAATTCACCATTGGTTAACTTCCACTAGTTTAGCTCATCGTCCAAGACAGTTTTACAAGGTATAGCCACTGGGCATGCTACAGCTTCTTGAAGCCACAGGTGAAGGTTGGATGAAAGGTGGACACCAAAGGTAGATGAGCAGTTCCAAAAAGGACTTGGCAAACCCTCACACCAGAGGAGCTAGTCGTCCCTGAACATCTCATACACACTGCACAAAATAATGAGAAATAGTAGAAGAAGAAAAAACTGTTTGAAGATAGATTGGCGAGACCTAACTAATAAAAGTCATCATGGGAACGTATAAGTATGATATTGAAAGGACAACAAATAGATGAAAGATGGAAAAAATCTACAGAGATTTTTATGAAAAACTTTTTTTCATCTTCAAGAACATTAGATTCACTATTTTGTACTCTAGCATCACAGACTCAGATGCAGTAACAAAAGAAGTAGAAATGATAGAGAAAACAGAGATGGGAAAAGCAGCTGTATTACACCAAGTATACCCAATGGAGGACCATGCTAAATGCAATGCAATTTTTAAGGAATCAAGGGATAAATTTTCAAGGTATCTGAAGGGAGGGGAAAATGTCAAAGGTATATCTTGGATCTTATAGTTTAAAAGTTGCTCAGAAAACAGTAACTTCTAAACCATATGCTTCTTTCCCAGCCATATAAAAATATTTATTGGAATATTCTACAGAAATATCAAGGGCACAAGCCTTGATGTGAGTATTAGAAGGGGAGAGGCAGGATTACATGAGTGAATACCACACTTGACATATCTTTACCATCATACAATTTATCAGTGAAATAAATACAGGATCCCAATGCGCTTACCTTTTTTATTACTATGAAAAAAAATTTTATTCAGAAGAGAGAAATGCTCTCTTAAAGATGCTTCCAACAAATTGTTTCCCATGCATATGTCAAGAATATACAAGATTCCTTGGAAAGGTAACAACAGGTAAAATCTTGCTTGACAATCCTCTGGTTCATTTGTTCATTAATATCAAGGGAGGCGTTAAACAAAGAGATGCCTATTCACTTACAGTGAATGTACTGTCACTAAAGAGATCCAACTAAAAGTCCAAGTCAAGGAGAGGTTCTTTGCCTATAATGAGTTCTTCCAGATATTCCTATTTACAGGTGACATTGTACTAATTGAATCAAGGCTCAGAACTTTACAGAGCCTACTAAAGGAGATCCTTAGCTGCTCTAAAGAGTTTGAACTAAAGAAAAAATAAGTAAATAAAATAGGCCTATTGTGTGGATTATGATGTGCAGTTGAATGGACAGCCCATGGAACTTGTCAATAGACAGCCCAAGTGCTCCATTAGTAAGTACCCCTGTGATGTCACAGCCCATTGGATGGCCCTTGTGGGAAACTTATGGAAGGACATAGACAAGAGTTATACAGGTTAGATGAGCATGGATGGTTTGCTTTCTTCATCATTTTAAGAAACTCTCAAATCATTGAGATCCTCAATTCATTTAAATATTTGAAAGTACATATAGATAAGGATACAGATACAGATACATGTAGCTATATTATGTAGACATATACATATTATGATATGTGTTTTTAAGGATGGCTTTAACAATGGTGATTATAATCTGCATTGCAGGTGTAACATTCTAATGGCTGGTCCACAGCATTAACTAAACTGTATTTGTGGCCATAGCCATGATCTAGAGCAGAGCAGAGGTATGAAACTTGCAGTCTTACCTGCAAAACCCCCAAGTACCATGGGAATCAGAGGAAAATGTCATAAGGAAATGTCTACCAAAATAAACAAAAATTTGATACGATGTAGACAATGTTAATTTGTGGTTTTCTAAGCCAATGTGGCCACAGGGATCACTGATCTAGAGGGCACCACTAATCTAGAGGGTCTGACTTAATTCTTTGATTACACATAAATCAGAAGTCTTTGCTTTTAAGGAGTTTACTCTCTCTTCTTAGCTGCTAAATTGTTATCATAGTTTACCTTAGCTAAGCTACGTCATATAAAATTGCCTTGTGGAAAATTGTTCTAGTGGATTCTTAAAGAAAAAAAAATTATCTTCCTTTAAGACTCATCTGAGATGCTCTGTAGACCCTCCCCTGTTTTTAGTTCCTCAAATTACCCCACATTTTAATTATTTGTCTTTATGTGATATATCTCGAAGAGAATGTAAACACCTTGAATGTAGGGACCATTTCGTCATTCTCTTTGTGTCTAGTTACTCATGTACCATTTCTTCCAGGGCTACTTCCTCAACTCCCATTCAAACTGGTAGATTAGGTCTTCAGAAGACAGCTGACAAATTGTCTTCTGAGCGTTCTAGGGATACCTTGAGGGTAGTTAGGTTTTTCTAGGATTGTTTGCCACCCTCCTTGCCAGTAGTATGCTCCTCATTATCAGCCAGCTAAACTTAAATTAGCCTTAAAAAGAATCATTTACAATGCCAAAATAGCAAAGTCAGTTGTCATAGAAACAGCTCCCAAAACTGAGGACACACTTATCCCTTGTTTACATGATGTCCCCAGGGAGAGTGGGCTCAAACTTAGAAAGTTCATCTAGCCAAAAGGTAAACTAACAGATCCTGACTTTGGAAATCCTTTTCTCCCTCTGTGGGGTCTTCATTCTTCTCTACTGGGTCCTGAAGGTCAGTGCCCTAATAAAATCTTGACGCTACCTTTCTTCATTGAGTCTGGTTTGCTCTCACAGTATTTCAGCACCCAATGCTGCTGGGGTATAAAGCTCCTGTATAGTGGATACCATATCAGTGCCACTGGAAACCCCAGATCATCCAGCTTTTTTGTTCACAGAGTTACCACCTGGCCAATGAGGGAGGGGAGAGGGAAGAGAAACTCAGTATTCTCCCCCAGTGGAAATTTCTTCAACCCCTAATCAACTCAATGCTACTGGAATGGCTTGCTGGGTTATAAAAGGTCCCACAGGTGTGTCTGATTCTTTCAGCCAATTACAAGGTATTTCCCTATCATTATCTTCCTCTAATGATCAAACACTTCACCCCAAATTGAATAAAATCTGGTTCACATCAAGTTTACATGTTTGATGGTCATTGATTGATTCAATAGAAAAGTGTGGGCCTTCTGTTATTTATAGGGGTGGAACAGATTCTCCCACCCTTATACTCTGCTTCAATCTGCCAGACAAAAGCTTCGGTACCCTCCCATTAGATCAGCTTTTGTCACTTGTATCCAAAAGGCATTGCAAATCTGATACAGCAGAGCGTCTACATAGTGTGATAGTCAGAGTGTCTCCCAATTACCATTACTGAGCATAAGGATATTTGAGTTCATGTCCTAAAAAATCAATATATTACCATCAATTTAATAAAAGTATCTTCAAAAACTTTAATTTTAATGTCTGAAACAGGCCATGTAAAAAGAGAGAATAAAAGTTTGATAGCTGTCCTTGTCAGGCAGTAAGTAACTTATCTTTCCTGGAATTAAATTTGAATGAATGTGCCCTGAAGAACTGTTGGCATGGATCCAGGAACACTGGGCAAAATAAAAGATCACATGGAGATCTTCCTTGTTCAGGGGCTGCACAAATTAATTAAAGGCTGATAAGACTGGTGTTTGCCTTCCATCTTGGTAGCAGTGCATGCTCTGGAATTGTTACCATAATAAAGTATTATCTGAGCTTAGTAAAGGGTAGTCAGTCTAGGCGCCAGGCAGTGTACTAAGCACTAAGGATACAAAGAAAGGCAAAAGCAGCTCCCATTCTAATGGGGGAGCCAACCTGAAAACAACTGTGTACTAAAAAAAAGATAGATATATAGAAATATAGAGAGATGTGTATACACACACATGTGTACTAAATGGGAAGTGATCTCAGAAGGAAGGTACTATCAGTAGTAAGAATGGGGGAAGGCATCTTACAGAAAGTAGAATTTGAGCTGAGTCTTGAAGGACACCAGGAATCATCTAGCAAAAAGGAAACCATGGGGGCCAGTCAGTGAAGAGGTATAGATTCAGTAAATAAAGTGTCACATGCAAGAAAAAGAAAGTAGAACAGTTTTCTTTGATCTTAGAGTGTTAGAGGAGAGTAATGGAGAAGGAATAGGCAGCTTGGTGGCATAGTGGATAGAGTGCCAGCCTGGAGTCAGGAGCACCTGAGTTCAAATCCAGCCTCAGACATATTAGCTGGATGACCTCAGGCAAGTCACTTAACCCTGGTTTCCTCAGTTTCTTTATCTATATAATGACCTAGAGAAGGAAATAGCAAACCACTCCGGTATCTCTGCCAAGAAAACCCCTAAAAGGGTTACAGTCAGACACAACTGAAAAATGTCTGAACAGCAGCAAAGTATAAGAAGCTTGGAAAGATAAGAAGGAGTCAGACTGTAAAGGGCTTTAAATACCAATAATGAGTTGTATGTTTGATCCCAGAGGTAACAGGAGCTATTGTAGTTTTTTGAGTGATGTGGTCAGACTGTGCTTTAGTAGAGCTGAGTAGAGGACAGAGTGGAGTAAGGAGGGACTTCAGTCAGGGAAACCAGCAGGCTATTACAGCAGTCCAGGAGACAGATGATGGTCTGCACCGGGGGGGGGGGGGGGGGGGTGACTTTATGAGTGTGGAGATGAGAGAAGCGATGAAGGTAGAAATGACAGAACTTGACGATAGATATGTGGAGTAAACATGAGTGAGAAGTCTGGGATAACATCAATATTTCGAGACTGAGTGACTGGGAGGATGGTGGTGCCATTGACAGACTTAGAAGTGGGGAAGAGGGGAGATCTTTGGGGAAAAGATCATGAACTCAGTTTGGGATATGTGGAGTTTGAAAAGTCTATGGAACCTCTAGTTCCATGTCACTGAGTAGTTGAAATGCAGTGGAGAGAAACACACATAACCACCCTGTACTTGAAACCGCTTAAGCTTAGTAGGACCCCCTCCCTCACCTGACAGTGTTTATGCTCGCCTAGTGAAGCCTTTGAAAATATATAATGACCTTTACTCTACATTAGACTAGGAGTCTAGTGGAAATATGGAAGTATAAAATCAACTGGTTGAACAAGTCCAGAAATTCAATATTTAAGCATTAGTTTTAACAAAACACTCTCTTAAAAAATTCATATGGTAGTGATGACCAAAAAAAAATTTAAAAAGAGGGTTATTGAAACATTTCTTAAAATGAACAGAAGGAAATTTGGGAAGAAAACACAGATAAGTCGGTCGATCAATAAACATATCTTAAGTGCCTACCACGTGCCAGGCATTATGCTAAGTACTGGGAATACAAGAAGAGGCAAAAGACAGTTCTCAAGGATCTCACAATGTAGTGGCAGGGCAGTTTTGAAAGCTATATGCAGAATAATGTTTTTTTTTGAAAATGCAAGCAGTATGAAATGAAAATTCATAAACTATTCCCTTTTTTGGTTCTGATATATATGTATATGAAAATGCTTTTTTTTAAGTTAAAGATAAGAATTTTTTAAGAAAAGAAAATTTTAAAAAGAAAACATGCAAACAGCCAAGACCACAGCCCCTCTATATCCTTCTACACTCTAGGTCAAGGGTAGGGAACCAGCTCTAGGTCTTTGTAGAATACAAAGGAATGATCAATCAGTCAGCAAGCACTACTATGCATAAGACATTAAGGATACAAAAATGAAACATTTCCTTTCCTCAAAGAATTTACTTAGAAACTTGTCCCTGAACAAGGTGTAATCACTGGGTAATGTCTGCTGGATGGTGATAAGGAAGACTAATGGGGTGGAGAGATAGCCTAGAAAGGCTCAAGGTTAGAGTTCAAATCCTGCCTCTTACACATACTGGCTGCTTGACACTGGGAAAGTCACTTAATCTCTCACTACTCTAGGGAACTCTCTAAGACTATACATTACAGATCTGGCACTAGCCTGATCTGCACTGAGAGAGGGAGTTTCCATCATGAGTTCCATACACCAATGGGATCACAAACCCAGTCGCTAAGAGGAGAGAGACAGAGACAGAGAGAGAGAGTCAGAGACAGAGACAGAGAGACAGAGAGACAGAAACAGAGAGAAAGAGACAGAGAGACAAAGAGAAAGAGACACAGAGAGAGAGAGACAGAGAGAGAGAGACAGAGAGACAGAGACAAAGCTTGGAGAGACTGTTAATAGATTCCAGCCAAATAAAAGGAAAGAATAACCAGATCAGAGAAAAGGCCTCCTGGGGAGAGAGAAATCAAAGAGGAGAGACCTCTGAAGGAAGGGAGAACCCAGAGAGCAGAGTTGCTCCCCAGGATGGGGAGAACAATGGTGAGCTGAGCTGTGCCAATGGAAAGCAGTGGCAGAGGTAGAAAGGGTTTGAGCTCAGGGTCTGACACAGGAGCAGCACATGGGAAACCGGTGAAACGGACTTGGAGGGACTTTGTCTCAAGAGTGAGCTGAAATTCACATTTCAGTTGGAATTCTAAATCACAAATCTAATTTCCCTTCAGTATAGATGACATTCTGCCAGAGCAATATTCCTAAAACGGACTCTAATCCTGTCACCCTTGCACAATAAACTCCAATGGTGGGTAATTACCTCCAGGATGAAACACAAACTCTTCTGTTCAGCTTCAAAGCCCTTCACAGTTGGACTCCACCCTGCCCTGCCAGCTTTATTTTGTACCTTACCTCATTCCCCTTCATGTACTCTATTATCCACCCAAACAAGCCTTCTTGTTACTGCCTACACACACACACACACACACACACACACACACACACACACACACACACACACACACGCACACCATTTTATGTCTTATCTAGAGCATTGGGCCTGGGGTCAGGAGTTCAAATCCACCCTCCATAATTACTAGCTATGTGACCTTGGGCAAGTAACCTCTGTTGGCCTCAGTTTCATCATGTGTCAAATGGGAATAATAATGGCGCCTACATCACAGGGTTGTTGTGAGGATCAAATGAGTTAATATTTCTGAAGCACTTAGCACAGTGCCTGGTGCATAGGTTCTACATAAATATTAGCTATCATTATTATGGTTATTATCTCCATGCCTTGCTCAAGCTAGCCCCCATGTCTGCTATGCACTCCCCCTCACCTTGGACTCCTAGAATCCCTAGTTTCTTTTAACATTGTTCAAATTCCTTAATCTATATTAGGTCTTCCCTGTTCCCCAACTACAAATACCTTCCCCCAAAATTATCTTGTATATATTTTACATATACTTATACGGTATACATGGTATATCCTCTTATGAAATGTAAGCTTTTTGAAGCAGGGGATTATCAGTTTTGTCTCAGGGCATAGCATGTATCTACTTAGCACATAGTAGGTATCTATGTCTTAGCACACAGTAGGTATGTGTTGAATGAGTGAGTAAACCAATATTTTAAGGTTGCTGTAGCTAGGGCAGAGACCAATCACTTACCCAAAGACTCTCTCTCTCTCTCTCTCTCTCTCTCTCTCTCTCTCTCTCTCTCTCTCTCTCTCTCTCTCCAGCATGACTGTGAAAAGGCTCCAGCAGTCTTGCCAGGTCCATAAATGACGTGTCATTTAATAAACTATAATAGTTTCTAAAACACATCAGACCATCCTTTCAAATGGTAAATTTCCATGAGCTATTAATGAAGTGATTTCTCTCTTTCTCCCTCTCTCTCTCTTCTTTAAAAAAAAATCTCCCAGTCTAGCATTTGAAGCCTAGTCCAACTCAGAAACTCTTTAAATATCAAAAACAACTTTTCATATCCAGTAAATACCACAGACAGAGTAAAGATCTCTCCGGAATCATTAGCCTTACTTTCCTAATGAAGCATTTGCTATTTATTTTTTCTCATTGTAGGGAAGGAATGTTACTCCTCAGGGTATGTGTACATGTAAGAAAAACCCGAACCCTGAATACGTCTCATGAACATGCAATAGTCTCTATTCCTCTAAGTAACACCCAGATGAAGACAACTTAAAGTATTATGGTTTGTATTTCTTCTACCTTCACTTCAAACCCCTTTTCCTCTACCTTATCCCCAAAAAATTAAAGCTGATTAGGTGACTTAGTAAGTTAGTGCACAGTTTGTGTGCATGTGCGCATGCGCACGTGCACAAGTGTGACTGAGTGAGTTAATCTCTATCCAAGAGAACAAGGGGCTGAGACTTTTCTGGGACTTTCTGGCTAGGACTCCTGCTACCAGAATCATAATCACATTATAGAAAGGAAATTAGTGATATCCTCCAGGAAAGAATTCTATTGTAAGTTTATATTGAAATCCTAGTTAATTTCTTTTTTGATGCATAAATCAGCCAACATTCTTGTTCTAGAAGCCAAGAGCCCTGAAATAATTTTACTGGCCTTTTAGGTTTAAAAAAGTGACTTTTGAGGAAACAGGCTTTTCATTGCTTAGAAGAACAAAATAAGATTATCCAGGAAAAATATATTAATTGATGGTTTTCCAAAGAAGGGATAAGCATTAAGGAATACAAAGTGGGTAGTTAGTTGCCCTGTGCCTTGAATGAATCCCTTAATTATATGGCAGTAGGCTGGGAAACTTGTGTCCCAATCTATCTTTAAGAACAGTGTTTGATTAACCAAGTTAATGATAACTTAATGATAATTAATCAAGTTTAAAAAGCAACTTTTTGCTAGTGATGAATGATGCAGTCTTTATCTACTGTATTTCAGATACTTCATGCTAGAATGGGCAAAAAGGAAACAGCAATCATTTTATAAGATTAGGTTATTATGCCATGGATTGACTCTGTACAGTTTTCCTAGCACATGTGAAGCACAAAATTCTAGAAGAGAAAGGAACCTCAGTAAACATTTAGTCCAAACCACGCACAAAAGGGATCACTACTATAATGTACTTGACAAGTATTAGTTGTTCATCCTTCATTCTCAGAGGACCAATGACATCAGGCGCCTCACTCTCTCCGCCAGAGCCATCTGGGGCCAGTGGCAAGACATAAGTCAGGATACCTAGTGATGGCCCCAGATTCAGTGGGAGTCTTTGGCTTTTTTAAGCTAAGGTCTTTCCTGGGTCTCGGTTTGTCTGAGACCATGTTCACCCAGTAGTTAAAGGCTAGGTAAGAATTGAGGCAAAAGATGGCCTAGTTTGCTTTCACAAAAGAATCAAGTTTGGGAGGGGAAGACCTTCAGTGTTTCAGGCCACAACAGAAGTAATTCCTATTTACACTCACTCTGAGCCATCAAAACCCAAACAATGACCTAGCAAGGCTTGGGCTGGGACCTGTTATTGGTCAATCAGTGACAGCCAGAGTGATTTGGGATTAAAGGCCAAGTCAAGTAGTTCCAAATGAATCCCAATGCCTTTATCAAAGCCTGCTTTTCCAGAGCTACATTTCAAGAAATCAGAAATGAAAACTACATGAGACAAAAGGATTAAATTAATTGTCCCATTTGGGGAGGGGTCAGGGGAAACAATAATAGAATAAATAAGTAAGGAAGAAATAAAATCTAGTCCCCAAACCCCAAGATATCTTGCAAAGTATAAGGTATCAAAATTTATATTCCTTTGGACAGAACACCCACATGTAAAGGTATTACTCTCCATGTGGACACAGGAAGAGGAGGGAGGGAGGAAGGAAGGAAGGAAGGAAGGAAGGAAGGAAGGAAGGAAGGAAGGAAGGAAGGAAGGAAGGAAGGGAGGGAGGAAGGAAGGAAGGAAAGGGAGGGAGGGAGGAAGGAAGGAAGGAAGGAAGGAAAGAAGGGAGGAAGGAAGGAAGGAAGGGAGAAATGGAGGGAGGGAAGAAGGAAGGAAGGAAGGGAGAAATGGAGGGAGGGAAGAAGGAAGGGAGGAAGGGAGGGAGGAAGGAAGGAAGGAAGGAAGGGAGGGAGGGAGGGAGGAAGGAAGGAAGGAAGGAAGGAAGGAAGGAAGGAAGGAAGGAAAGAAGGGAGAAATGGAGGGAGGGAAGAAGGAAGGAAGGAAGGAAGGAAGGAAGGAAGGAAGGAAGGAAGGAAGGAAGGAAGGAAGGGAGGGAGGAAGAAAAGAAGGAAGGGAGAAATGGAGGGAGGGAGGAAGAAAAGAAGGAAGGGAGAAATGGAGGGAGGGAGGGAGGAAGGAAGGAAGAAAGGAAGGAAGGAAGGGAGGGAGGGAGGAAGGAAAGAAGGGAGGGAGGAAGGAAGGAAGTAAAGAAGGAAGGAAGGGAGGAAGGAAGGAAAGAAGGAAGGAAGGGAGGAAGGAAGGAAAGAAGGAAGGGAGGAAGGAAGGGAGGAAGGAAGGAAAGAAGGAAGGGAGAAATGGAGGGAGGGAAGAAGGAAGAAAGGAAGGAAGGAAGGGAGGGAGGATGGAAAGAAGGAAGGGAGAAAGGGAGAGAGGGAGGAAGGGAGGAAGGAAGGAAGGAAGGAAGGAAGGAAGGAAGGAAGGAAGGAAGGAAGGAAGGAAGGAAAGAAAGAAGGAAATAGCAGCCTTGCCCAACTGAAACTGGCCAGTTGGGTCCCCAGTGGAGTAGCTCCTACTGCTCACAGATTGTTGCTCATCCTTCATTGTTGAAGAAGACCAGTGACATGAGGAGGGTGATGTCTTGACTTGCAAGTGAATTGGATTAAGTCTGGCAGAGCTGTGCAAAATCATCAGCCTCCCTCTCTCCTCCGGGGGTATTTAGCCTCTCCCTGAAGACCTCCAATGATGAGGAGCTCACTACCTCCTGAGACAGCCAATTTGGAACAGCTCTAATCGTTAGGAAATTATCCCTGGCCTCATGCCGAAGTTGACCTCTGCCATTTCCAACCTTTGTTCCTGCTTCTGACCTCTGAGGTCAGACAAAACAACTTTAATTTCTCTTGAAGGGACAACCCTGCAAATTGGTGAATGCAGAGATAGATAGATATGTGTGAATGTGTGTATGCAGTATTACATACACACATACAAGCATGCACACATATGTACATATTATGTGTGTATACACCATCTTGGGTCTTCTCCAGGTTAAGCATGCCTAGTTCCTTCAACTGATTCTCCTACAACTTGAACTCAAGACCCTTTATCATGCTAGTTGCCCCCCTTTGGAGTTGGCCAGAATTTGGCCCAATACTCTAGATGAAGTCTGACAAGGACAGAGTTCCAGAGACAATCTCTGTGTATTACCTCTTTATTCCTAGAAGACAAGCTGTTACTACAGCCCAACAGCGCATAGTTTTGGGGAACACTGTCACATCGCACTCACATTGACTGTGCAGTCCATTCAAACCTACAAATATGTAGTTCACATTATGGATCACAAACAATCGTTCAGTTGTTTTCAGTTGTGTCTGACTCTTCATGACCTTATTTGAATTGGGGTTTGTTTGTTGTTTTTTTGCAAAGACACTGGAGTGATTTGCCATTTCTTCTCCAGCTCCTTTTACAGATCAGGAAACTGAGGCAAACAAGTTTAAGTGACTTGCCCAGGGTCACATTGCTAGGAAGTGTCCAGGGCCAGATTTGAACTTTGGAAGATAAGTTTTCCTGACTTCAGGCCTGGCACTCTAGCCACTGTACCACTTAGCTGCAATATCGCCTCACAAAAAAAGCAGTTGCTAAGAAAACAAGAGGGCAGCTATTAACTTGGAGTGGGAGCCATCTAGGCTAGATTATTCTAAGAATACTTGAAGATGATCACAGAAATAGGACAACAAACAGACACAAAATGGACCAGGTCTGCCTGTGTTTTTAGAGGGATCTATATTCATTGATGACAACAGCTGTCATTTTTATTGATACCTCAGTATGTAAGGGTCCCTTGTAAGGGTCAAATGACGTAACACTTAAAGCTCTTTGCAAAACCTTGAAGCACTATGTAAATGATGCCTATGATCCTTCTTTCTATGTAAGGAAATGGCAACGGTCACTTAAGTAGTCACTCCTTTCAGGTTTACAAACCACTTTACACACATCACACATGTAATTTTATATTGTCTAAATTGATTTCAAGAATTGGATTGGGACCTGATTAGATAGATAGATAGATAGATAGACAGATATAAAAATCCTCGATCTAAATTATTCTATTACATTTATATTATGTATAATATATTACCTATATACACATGATCACAATATATTATGGTATTAAAGGCAATATTGCAGTTTTAGCATTTAATATAGATTATATTGGGGCTTATTGCCACCCTTTGGGAGATGCATGAGTAAGAGGGCTGAGGAACAGCCTATTTATGGTCAAAGGTTGGACTAGCCCTATGTGGTTTATTGGATGAAGGAATTAGGGTCCTTGTGAGCTAGTCCCCTGCCTTCATTGGGCTTATTCCCAGCATAGACCACTGTATGTCATCATTTTTAGGCTAGTAAATATCTATACTACATCTTTCAAAGTAGAATGTCAGCTGCCTGAGGGCAGGGACCATTTTTCATTTTGTCTTTAGCTTTACAAGTTGCTCTAGGATACAAGGATCTTCGCTCTTCTCTCCTTATCTTCCCTTCAGAAAGGATCTGTGCCTATACCCTCAATGACACCATGTTCTAGTGGATCATTCTTCTAGGTGAAATCTAAATGAACTCTGAGTTCAAATTTGGGGGTTCTGCTTGAGAAAGATATAAATGGAAACTTGATTGCCCCAAGGAGGTCTTTAACCTTCCCCTCTAGATCAGCCCAGGTATTTTTTTCTCCCCATTAACTTGCCCAGTACTTGTAAAGTACTTAGGACAGGGCCTGACTCATCATAGATGCTTAATAAATATTTGTTCTCTCTCTTCCCTTCCCTTCCATCACCATTCCATTAAATAGTCTCTGCTCTGTTTCTTAGGGGCAGCTAGGTGCAGGAGATAAAATGCTAGGCCTGGAGTCAGAAGACCTGAGTTTAAATCCAACCTCAGACACTTAACCAGCTGTGTGACCCCAGATAATCGTTTAAACCTCTGCCTCAACTGTAGAATGAGGGTAATAATAACACCTACCTCTCAGGGTTGTTGAGAGAATCATTAGAGAATAATTGTAATGCACTTGGCACAGTGCCCTGCATGGAAGGGCTATATAAATGTTGGCAGTTACTGTTATTATCATCATTATTCCTAGTCTCCTACTTGCAGCTGTCCTACCCCTGTTACACTCCTTCTCTTCCTTCTCCTCCTCCTCCTCTTTCTTCTCCTCCTCTTCCTCTTCCTCCTCTTTCTCCTCCTCCTCTTCCTCTTCCTCCTCCTTCTCCTCCTCCTCTTCTTCTTCCTCCTCCTTCTCCTCCTCCTCCTTGCAGCTATCACCATTACACTCCTCCTCCTCTTCCTTCTCCTCCTCGTCCTCTTCCTCTTCCTTCTCCTCCTCCTCTTCCTTCTCCTCCTTTTCCTTCTCCTCTTCCTCCTCCTCTTCTTCCTTGTCCTCCTCCTCTTCCTCCTCCTCTTCCTCCTCTTCCTTCTCCTCCTCTTCCTTCTCCTCCTTTTCCTTCTCCTCTTCCTCCTCCTCTTCTTCCTTGTCCTCCTCCTATTCCTCCTCCTCCTCCTTCTCTTCCTCCTCCTTGCAGCTGTCCTGCTCCCATTACACTCTTCCTCCTCCTCTTCCTTCTCCTCCTTCTCCTCTTCTTACATTCTCAGTGCGTTCCAGACTTCTTGACTCAGCAGGATCCCATCTGGTTTCAAACAAACACTTTCTTCCAAGAAAATATTTCATTCATCTTTGGAAGTTTGTAGAAGGAACTGCATTGATATCCCCAGAGCCAAGCACAGTGTCATGAACATGTAAGCAAATTCTTAATAAATACTTGTTGAGCTGGACTGAAATGCTAGAAAATACTGCCCAAATTCCTCAGACTTGCCTATTTTTCAGTCATTATCTCTTGAAACTGAGGTAGGAAGGTGGTCTTCCAAGCCCTCTCGGTAGGTTTTGAGCCCAGGAAGTTTGTTTCTTCACCCAGCCAAAGGAATTGCAAATTATCTGTGCCCAAATGCACATAGACATACACAAGCTTCTGGTTTTATTACATTCTAAATAAGACTTTTTAAAACGCTAACTTATCAGAAATACACTAGAGGAAAAAGAAACAGCATGGATGTAACCCCCTACTAATGAGGCACTAATGCATAATTATTATAATACACGCACTGCTCTCCACAGAGGAATATTTATAAACACTGAAACAGTCGGGTTTGCAGTGAAGTCTCATGTACAGATTGTTTTTCTCTGGTGGTTTGTCCTTTTCTCTTATTGTAGTCATATTTAATGAATTTCGCAAGGCTGCACTCCAGCCCAGAAAATACTGCAGGAGTCTGTGTATTTAATGTGTGCTGCCTTCAATGAGTGTGCAGAGCCAAGATATTAAATAAAATGAAGTGCCCTACCATCAGGAAGGCATTCCATTTGAAATTCTTGAAGGTGAACTGCAAGAGGATTGTAAGGCTGCTGTGACAAACACGAACAGTGTGCAAAGTAACTGGTTGAATTCAGTCAAATCTTTGGGGATTTGGAAGAGTTATTATTGTTTGTGGGGAAGAAGGGGAGAAGCATAGGAAGGAAATTCCATTAAATTGATCATTGATTAAACTCAACCAGATATGTTGGTTATTTCCCTCAAACTGGCTTGTGTGTGAAATCACAACCTGGAGCTAGTAAAAAACCAATGATGGTTTTGTCTTGTTTTCTTTGGGTTTGGGTCCAAACCTGTGGTTTCATCAGTATAGAGCTCCCAAAGCAGCCATATATCTACCAGAGGCCCAGACAGTATCTTACTGTATGGGTGCCTAGAAAGAAAGAGGAAATTCTCTCTATGAATATATTCAACAACTTAGAGTCCTATGGAGTTCACCAAGGCACCAAGAAATGACTTGACTTGGAAAGGGCCACAAAGCCAATATGGGTCAAAAGATGAACTTGAACTCAGGTATGGAGGCTGGCTTTCAAAAATAACAGAAACTGAGAGCCAGAAGGTACTTCAAGTGGCCATCCAGCCTCTGCTTGAAGATCTCCAAGAAAGGAGAACCCATCACCATCTCAAGGCAGACCATCCTACTTTTGGATGGTCCTCATTATCAGGAAATTTTTCTGGTTTTTTTTTCCTTGACATCAAGCCTAAATTGGTTTCTCTGCAACTTCTATCCATTGCTCCTGATTCTGCCATCTGGGTCCAAACATAACAAAAATATTCATCCTCTACATGACAGCCCTTCAAATACTTGATAAGAGCCACTATATACTCCCTGACTCTTCACCAGGCTAAATATGCCTTGTTGTTTGAATCAATCTTCACATGATGTGGAATTAAGTTTCTTTACCATCCTATTTGCCATCCTATGGGTTCTCTACAGCCTATGAACATTCTTCTTAGACTGCAGCTCAATCCATTAGTCCATGCTGCTACTCAAAGAACCAATACAGCTCATGGCTCCAACTGCATCCTGGGCTATCTCCAGTTGTCCTAATCTATATCTGGCCACTGGACCCAAATAGCTCTGGAGAAGAAAGTGAGGCTGATGACTTTGCACAGCCCCCCATCACTTAAATCCAATTCATTTGTATGTCATGTCATCACCTCTGTAATGTCATGGTCCTCTTCGAGAATGAAGGACAAACAGCAAACACAGCTTATGAATGATAAGCTCCTTTGGTCAAAGATATGACCCAAGATCCACAAATACATGTTGACTTTATTATTACCATGGTTACAACTTGAGACCACTTTGAAAACAATCAAATGTACCCAGGCTCAGTTTTGAAGACATTTATTTTCCCTGAGTGACTCTTAATGCCAAAGTATCTACTTTAAACAGAGTCATTCTCTCCATGGATTGATTATCAAACTTATACAGTGCCTATGTTTTATTCCCCAACCCTTCCTTGAAGAGGGGACTCAGATGGGTCACAGAACTATCAATTAATCAATGGCTAACAAGCACTTAGTAGGCACTAACTATGTGTTAGGTTGGGATAATCTGTGGGGATAACAAAAAGAGTACCTGACCTTGGGGTGCTTACATTTTAAAGGGTAAGAAGTATGTGAATAAATAGTTACACCAAGATCCTTATAAAGTAGTTGGAAGGTAACCTGAGAGAAGGCAATATTCTCAAGGTCACAATTTTGATAATAAGTTTAAAGTTGGAAGTCCCTCATTTACATATAAAGAAACTGAGTCTCAGAGAGGTTAAAACTTCTGACACAGGCATAGTTATCAAAGGATTTCAGATTTAGACAGGAAAGAAACCTCAGTGATTATAGAATACAACCCCCTTATGTTAAAGATAAGTAAAGTAAGGATCAAAAATGTTAAATGAATTGCCAAAAGTCATGAAGTTAGTAAATATCAAATACAGGATTTGAACCCAGGTATTTTTTACTCTAAGTCCCATCACATAGCCTCCCCATAATAAAAGTGATAAGGAGCAGCAGTATCTCCTTAAGACTTGTTGAAACTATAGGGTAATTTGCATAGCTCTGGTGCTAAGTGCCACAGGCTTAAAGGGAGTTGAAAGAAACATCTCACCCTAACTTAAATAACAAGTAACCTGGGGAAAATCTCCTGGTGTAGGAAAGAGAAGAACTGGGAGAAAATGGCCTGAGATGCTCTTTTCTGGGTGGAACATCTGTGGGGATAAATAATAACATAAATAATAAATTTAAAAAAAACTTGATAAATCCTAGTGCAATCTCTATAAAATCTGTAATACTCCTTTTAAGGAAGAATAAGCCCCTGTAGACACCAACAGCCATAGCATATGACAGCACCAGTTCAACAGTGAAAAAGATGAAAAGAGTAGCTCTTAGAAGAAACCACAAACAATAGCTTTGCAGGTAGAAAAGACAGGCAGGGACTGAGTCACAATGGGGCAGTAGAGATGCTCAGCCAGTTTTGCGAAGTCAGAACCACTGGAGGTATTCCAGCCAAAAAGCAACCCTAGGATCACACTTTATCTAGAAAGCCCAGTAAATAAGATTTTCCCTAACAACATATATAAAACGTGAAGAAATGGCAATATAGACATACAGCAAAAGTCACCTGGGAAGATCACACCACCAAAATTCCATGAAAAAGATAGCTAACCTACCAACACATACACAGCTCAGTCACTGTGGCACAATTAGGCAACCCAAAGGTCTGGGCAATCTCCTCAAATTTCAACATTTTCCACAGAAAGCTTCAAAGTAGGAGGAAGCCTAGTGCATTCATAAGGACCAAGAGAAAGATCAGCTATCTTCTAGTCCCCCATTTCAACTACGTCCTTCAAATCAACTGTCTTATGTCCCAGATTGCATTAACAATCATCCCCTATGGACCACGTCAGGAATAAGAAAGCAATATACTACCTTCTTCCTACACTGGTACACTTCAGCTCCTTTGCATTTAACAGGCAAGTAGTCTAAGAGCTTGTTAACATTCAGACAATACCGTTTCCTTTTCTTTAGGAGAAATTGTTCTAGTGACTAACCCAAAATGTTCTGTCTTCTTTATACATAATAGAAGTAACCTGTGACTTCTTCAAGGGGGTATTATTGGCCAGGCCTCTCTCCTCCATCCCAGACACTGCAAACAGAGTAACCCTTTCTTTGGCTGCCATAATGGAACATAGTCGTTGAGAATGCATTACCCTCTGGATTATGTGAGAATGAAAGCTTTTGTAAAGGCTAGAGATTGCACCAAGGATTATAACCGGCATTAACCAACCAAGATAGTAGGAATATATTTTAAAGAGAAACAACCAACCTCAAAGGCCAACTTTCAAACTGTATAGCCAAAGAGAAAAGGTCAACCTTAGTTCTATTAGCATGTGGAAAATATATAAAAAGCTTTCAAAAGAAAGATATTAAATCAATCAACCAATAGGATGTAACTTTCTTTATCCCCAGAACCTAGCATTATTCCATTCACATAGGGGACTAATAGAAGTTTGTTGAATTTAGTTGCATTGAAAAGAAAAACATTTATTGAGTGCCTAAAATGTGCAAATCACAATGCAAAGTAATTCATTCATTTGCTGGACCTGGAGTCAAGAAGACCCATATTCAAATCCAGTCTCAGACATTTACTAGCTGAGTAACCATTTAAGGCAAGTCACTTAATCCCTGTATGCCACAGTTTCCTCATCTGAAAAGTGAAGTTAATAGTATCTACCTTCTAGGATTGTTGTGAGGCTCAAATGAAATAATATTTGCAAATCTTAAAGCTCTAAATGCTAGCTATTAGTATGTTATCATTATCATTATTATTATTAAGTGCTGATTATGTTCCAGGAGATACAAAGATAAACACAGAACAGTCTCTATATTCAAGGAGCTTACATTTAGGGGAACAAGGGGCACAAGGTACGACATGCACACAGATAGGTCAATACAAAATAGATATGAAGTAAACACAAAGTAATTTTGGTTGGTGGGGAACACTAATAACTGTGGGGAAGAAGAAAGTCTTTATGCGGAAGGCAGCCCTTAAGATGAGCTTTGAAGAGACCCAAGGTTTCCAAGAGGCAGAGGTGAGGAAAAACTGCATTCTAGGAAAGTAAGGTGGGCAGACTGTGCAAAGGTACGGTGGTGAGAGATACAATAGCTATAAATGTAAACTATTACCCATGAGTCAAAAAAATCAATTTCACTAGCATAAGAGGAAGAAGGTTCATCTATACAATAGTTTATCTAGAAAAAATCAGGGGATTTAGTGGATTAGAAGCCCAATATGAGCCGATGCGGATATGACAGCTGAAAAATGAAATCACAGACTTCATTAAGAGATGCAAATTTTTAAGTAGAAAGAGATGATAGCCCTATTATATGTTGTCCTGGCTAGGTTATATCTGGACTCCTGGCTTCTGTTCTGGGTGTCAAGGTAATAAAGGCAATAATAAATTGGAGAACATCTAGAGGAGAGTAACAAAAATGGTGGAGAGTCTCAGATTCATTCTGTATAAATATTGGTTGAAAAAACTAGAGACATTTGACCTACTTCTCCCCTGCCCCCAAAAAAGGCTTAGGGATATATGGTAGCTATCTTCAAGCACTTGAGGGACTCTCATGAATAGAAGAAAGATGAGTTTTTTATTTGGTCTCATGGGAGAGCTAAGAACAATGGGCAAAAGCTGCCAAGGGATAAATATCTAGCAATTAGGGCTACCCAGAATTGGAATGGGTTGCCTTGGAAAGTGATGGACTTTACTTCATGTCCTTGAAGCCTTCTCTGAGCCCCAAAGTTGCTAATGTTCTCTCTACATTACACATAAAGTGTGCCTGTGTTGCATAGCCTTCCCCCCCCACCCCCCTCTGCTCCTGCCAAGTAGAATGTAAGCACCATGAGCACTGGGACCACTTCATTTTAATGTTTGTATCCTGAGCCCCCAACATAGGGATGTAGTAGAGTGGTTTGCCATTTCCTTATCCAGCTCATTTTACAGGTGAGGAAACCGAGGCAAACAGGGTGAAGTGACTTGCTCGGGATCCCATAGCTAGTGTCTGAGGCCAGATTTAAACTCAAAAAGATGAGTCTTCCTGACTCCAGGCCTGGTACTATATCCATTGTGCCACATAGCTGTCCCATGCTAGAGATAAGTAATGCTATAATGATATAAACATATACATATAGCAAGGCATCTTTGTATCTGTGGGACCTAGAGATCTGCATTGTAGTCCTGAGTCAATTACTAAGTGTAAATTGGGCCCAGGGACTCGAACTTTTGGTTCCCCATTTGGGGATTGACAATGATAGCACCATTCAGAATCTCTCTCGCTGAGTCATGTAAAGACAAATCAGATACCCATCCCTTTACAGAGAGTTGATGAACAAGAGAAGGAATCTTCTGACGTAACCAATGTGCAATCTATTTTGCTGGAATATACTTATTTGTTATAAGAGAGGGCATTCATTCTGTTTGTTTGTGCCAAGGAGAATTATAGGGCACAGAGGGGAGTAACATGATGCCCCCAAGAGAAGGAATAAAAGGTTAGACACATTTTACAAAATATACACAAGAGTTCTATGACACTGCAAATTCCTTGAGGGTAGTAACCTTTCCTTATTCTTATTTGTGTCTCTCAGTGGCTATCACAGTGTTCTGAACAGGATAAGTGCTTAATAAAAGCTCATTAGGCTAACTATTTAGAATTACCCCTGTTGAATAAGCCAGAATATACTAGTGGGATATCTCTCTTCCAGTCTTCTCTTTTTTCTGTCATCTACCTAGAAGGGGATACCAAAATGCCTTGGAGAATAAGAAAGTGAAGAAAAAGACTTAAGGGTGGGAGAAGGTATATAATAGCTATCTTCAACGATTTGAAGGACTGAAGAAGAGGTTTCAAGGGCCCATGGTTTCGGTATGCAAGTTCTTAAAGAACTGACATGTGGATAAGGGATTGGCCTTATTCTGCTTGGTCCCAGAAGGTAGAGCTAGGAGCAATGTTAGGCTCCTCTATAAGATATAACATCATAACAATTAGTGATAAATGTGGGCTTAGAGAGGGAGGTGAAAGTACCCAGTTTGGGGCCACAGTAGAGAAAATCCAGGGTACAACCTTGAAATAAATGAAGCCATGGCTGAACTGGATGCCTTCTTTAAATGGAGGTTCAGGGAGAAGTCATCCGATCAAAGGAAAAGGCCACAGAAAGGGAAGATACTTCCAATGTGTGAATTCTGTTGCTGGAGTGAACTTTTAGGATGAAGAAGTTTCAGGAGCATGGGAGAGAAAGTTGAGGGCACATCCTGAAAAAGAATAAATTGAAGAAGAATGAAGAACAGAAATTTATGTTCTCTCTCCTATCCAACATCCCACTGGAAAAAAATGAGAAAATGAATGCAAATTTATGGTAATACATATATACAGTTAAGTAAAACAAATTTTTTCAATGTCTATCAGACATAGATATAGATATAATTCTGCACCCTGAATCCATCACCTGTGATGGATAGTTTGTTTCATCATTGGCACTCTTAAATCATGAATGGTCATTGTATTGATGATAGTTCTTAAAGCTTTCAGTTGTTTGTTGTTACTGTATACATTGTTCTCCTGGTTCTGCCCACTTCATTCTTCATCGGTTTATAAAAAGTCCTCAAAATTGTTCATTTTTATTATATTGCTTCTTCTCACTTCAGTCTCCATCAGTTCCAGGGACTGCCTCCCATTCTTGGAATGCTCTCTATTTTCATCTCTGCCAGCTAGAAGCCCTCACTTACCTGTGGTTCACCTTGAGTCCCTCCTCTTACGAGGTCCTCTTTCATGACCTCCCCAAATTGTGAGTGCTCTTCTTTCCCCCCCCAAAAAAACTTACTTTGTATTTTCTTTGCTCATAATTTGCATTGACTTATTTCTATACCTCTGACATACTCCTAATTTTTGAGGTGGTGGGATGGTACCGCATTTAGATAAAACCCTCACTCAATCATCTTGCTGCCTGACAACATTCATCATTTTAGCCTGACAAAGTGTTTTTGAATCCTGATCTTTGTTCAATCTTTATTTCTCAAGTGCTAAACTAATTTTGGCGAGCCTTGGAAAAGGGCAGAGGTACCACAGAACCAATGACAGGCAAATGTGATGTCACTGTGACTGATGACATCATGTTCTCTGCAGATTTTAGGTTATCAGCCTTCATCCAAGTGGTGATAAATGTTAAATAGCACAGACTCTATCTAGGTTGCTCAACTGTTCACACAGCTTAGATGAGAGGAGAGACACAAATTCTATTTCTGCTAATGGGATGGAAGACCACCAGGTCTTACCATCTGTCCTAACACTTCTGCCTAAGCTCCTCAAGTCTTACCATTTTCCCCATCTCTACACACTCTAAACCCTGGCCCAACATCTGACCGACTTATTCGTTGAGCCTTGCCATCCATCAGTTATTGAACCTTTAGGACTTTTGGTCTTTTCCATCTACCTTGCAGCTGTCCTTTCTTTTATGTGTCACCTCCTTTAATTAGAGCTCCATGAGAACAGAGACCAGCTTTTTCTATCTCCTGTGTTTAGCATGGTACTAGGCACATATCACATGCTTAATAAATGCCTTTTTCATTCATTCATATTATTTCAACCCCTTAACATTTAATTCCTTGAGGTCAGGAATGTTTGTGTTTTTTTTTCTCTTTGTTATCACTGCCTAGAACAGTGTCTGGTACATATTAAGCAATTAATACATGCTTTTGGAATTGAATTAAAATGAAATTAATTATTCCTAGCATCTAGCACAGTGCATTGGATATAGTAGGGGCTTGAAGAATGTTTACTTGAAGGGAGAGAACCAACTTTGTTGCTACGATCTTGAGACACAGATTAAGGTCAATGTATCCAAATCCTCATCTGCATCCCAATGTGAAGCCCAGTGAATCTTTCTAGTCTCAATTTTCTGTGAGACCAGTACTTTGTGATCAAATTCCAGATGTAGCCAACAGACTGAAAGGGATCTTTTAGTGCTTGTAACCTTAAAAGTCACAATTTTTATCTCCAAAGATCTTAGTTGAAGATATCACGGGTGGCAGCCAGGTGACATGATGGGTAGCGTGCTAGACTCAAGTAAGGAAGACCTGAATTCAAATCCAGCCTCTAACACTTACTAGCTATATAACCCTTGGCAAGTTGTTCAACCTCTCAGTTTCCTCATCTGCAAAATGGGAATCATAACAGCACCTACGTCACTGGATTGTTATATGGATCAAATGCAATAGTATACATAAAGTACTTTGCAGGCCCTAAAGTTGTGTTAGCTATTGTTATAATTAACTTTTAAAAAATAAAAAATAGCACAATTTTGTACAATTGATAATTCAAGTCTTTCATTTCTGCTTGTTCATAGTCCTTACAGCAACATATCCCATAACCCATCCATGACTTAGTAAATGGTTTTTGGGAGTGACTTTAAAAAGTATCCCTCTATGGTTAATCTGGTGATGAGCTTCTCCAAATTTAGCCAGGCTGGTCCTCAGACAACAAGCTCACGTTTTATCACCAGGTCAACACTCAAAGGCTTTAAAAGTCAGTGAAACCTGTCTGTCATGGCTTGCAACCTCTGGAATAGCCTTCAAAAACCCACAGCCCCCTGTACACCACTGGGTTTCATCAGAGTATGGCTTTGTTGGAAGGAAGAATGTATGTCAGATAAATTTCAGAACCAAGGAAAGCTCTTTGATGAGAAATCCCATCAATAACTAAGACCACTTTAAAGTACAACTAATACTATCCTTAAAGGTCCTTCTTCAATCATCAATTCCAAGGCACTGGCCTTCTAGGTCTCCTTTTCCCCACACTCATTGACTCTGTGCTCCCAGAGGCTGTTACTTTTATCTGAAGCACTAGTCTACACCAAGGATAAGAGAACAGATTGAACTGGACAATTACCATGATGTAGACAGTGGTAGCCTCTCTACTTCAAAATGAACTTTTTTTTCTATACATCTCTGGATCTCTCTGACTGGCTCTTCTAACCCACCTATTGGAAAGACTACCTTCACAAAATGTTTTTGTTACATCTTATCATGCAGATTAAAAAGTACCAAAGCAAAGGCATCCATGAGTCTATGCCATTCCAAGATGCCCACCAAGGGAGATTAAGATGGGGGAAGGGAGAGATGTGCTTAAATGGCTCAAGTGAGAAAATGATGGTTTTGGGCCAATTAAAGTTGAATATAAATAAATTGCAATGTATTAATGAAGAGGAGAGTTTACAGTCTCCCCATGCTTAGCCCCTTAAAAATTGTAATGAAATCTACAGCAAGGAAAAAAATAATCCAACTCATTTAACCTAGCTGAGGTTATATAGATCACAGTAAATAATGTTTGCCAGAACAATGGAGTCAGACAAAAGAAATTTTGAAATATAAAAAGCCCTTGTGTGGAATGTAAAACATTCAAAGCTCAATTCATTTTCCCTTTGCCTAAGTGTCCTGTACTTGAAGAAACATTCTCCATCACCTTGACAGGATGCTTTCCTTTGGTATACAGGTTTTTATTTACCTGAATTATTAATGCTGCCTTTGTTTGTAACTCTATCTTAATTTTTCTCTCTTCATTCACCTGTCATGATTGTTTTGATTCACATTTCAGGAGACGACGAACAAAATATTTCTTTGGGAAACAGGCTAGTGTCACCAATATTTTTGTACTGCTAACAGATTATTCTGTTTTCCCAGGAAAAACCCAATCATTTTGGTTTTTGCATGGACTGTCAATCATCGAGACTGTGCTTTCAATTTATTGAGTGGATAAAAGATAGACTTTAAAATATGCACTGTATGTCAGTAGAAAAGCATAGAGTACACAGAGAATACAGGCATAAGCAGTTTCACCATATGAAATAAATGCCTTTAGGAAAAATCCCTCAGGCCAATTATAGTAAACAACAATTACCAATGTTCTCTGCAGTCTGATTTTTAGCAATATGCCCCACCAAAGCTGTGTTTGTACTAGGGTCCCCCCTCAAGAGCCTGTAATGCATTTGATAATACAGGCTTTTTTTTTAACTCTTGTATGTCACATCCATGAAAGACTGATAATAGATTAAATTCTGCCTGAGAACTTGTTTGATAGAGTTGAAAGTTTTGTTGAAGAAAAATGCCGTTGCCAAGAGAAATGACTTGAGGCTTGAGATTAGCTTGAGTCAAACTCCCAGAAGCCTTTATTTTAAAGAAAACAAAACTCAAGCGACGACGCTGCTTCGGCCCTTTCGAAAATGGATTTCCAGTTTTCTTGGTTCTCGTTCACAAGGAACACACCTTGCGCCTTCCGAGGAGAATTGAAGCAGGCCTTGATTGTGCAAAAGTTCATTGTAGCTCTCCCAGAAAGTCCAGTATCTGACCTAGTCCCAGCAAACATCACAAAGGTTGGATGGAGAAAACGCATCGGGAGAGCGTATGTACAAACACCCTATGATTTCAAACAGACTAGGCTCATTGGAAGGGGGTTGGGGGTAAGTTTTTTTTTTCCTTTGATTTCTTTTAGAAGGATAAAATGAAAGGGACAGTGATACATATTTTAAGCCCTGTGAATTCACAATGGGGCTTTAGAATAAAGAGGTAAAAACCTTTGAACTAAACAAAGGTCCATCATCGAGTCCCTCTTCCTCACCATTGCCTTATAAAGGAAATTATGCTGGCTGGAAGGACCAGCTGGCTTTTTGCTCTATACCTCCATACACACAACATAACACAACACAACATATCACAACCATAGCATTGTCTTCTGTCTTGTGTGTGTGTGTGTGTGTGTGTGTGTGTGTGTTCGCGCGCGCGCACGTGTGCATGCATCCCGTTGTTGACTCCTCTTGGACACGATCTCTTATCTCCTAGAGCCCTGTGAAAGCATGCACTCAGGGCTTACATCTGAGTGTCTCTTTGTACTATCCCAAAGCCCAACGGCAGAGCCGGCTGCATTAACTTGATTAAAGTAGGGCTCTGCCCAGTTCTTTGGGCTCTCGCTCTGCCCCTAGATTAAAGACAGGAAAGCTGCCTTCTCCAGATCGGGGTTGGTTTGTTTTGTTGGATTTTTTCCTCCCCCTCAAAAACTGCACCTTTCAAAAGGGTCAACCAAAGACAAAGGCTCTTATGCCAGAAGAAAAAGAGAGGCTTTTATGACAAATGATTTCTAATTACCCCTTTGTTCCGAAGAGACAGCGCTTATGGTGAGTGGCTAGAACATAACAAGCCATCAGCGGTGCTTGACAGAGCATCCACCCAAGTCTCCTGAGAAATGGCCTTCTGTAAGGACCAGTAATTTTCCCCAAATTGCTTCTATGAAAATAGCTCTTTAAGTCTCAGCCTTTGAAAGGAAAGCTGAAGGCCAGGAAAACATTGCAATCCATGTATAATAGAGCCTGAATCCATTTCAGAGCTATGGAAACTGACGAGATACACTACAGGTGGGCAGTGTCTATGCTCTTCCCTATGAAATGCTTTGTGGTGCATTTTCTGAGGGAATATAAAGCAGGGGCACCATGCCCAGGGGAAAGACATTGCTTAGGGGGTTCGCCTCATCTGTACCCTTTTCCATTGAACAAAATGGTTTCCTCCTGATACAAGAAAACGCATGCTCCTTGAGGTGAGGAATTGTGGGGTTTTTCTTCTTTTTCCATTCCTAGCCTAGGTCTAAGGTACTTGGAACATGAAAGTGCACTGAGTGTTAATGGTTCTGCCATCTCATACATTTATTTTGCTTATCAGTTTCTCGATAGGCTAATTTTGAAAACCAGTGCCAACCCTACCAGTACACTAACCCTACAGTTTTCAGGAAACCTTTTTTCAGATTTGTAGGAAAAGGATCAGGATTTGAATCATGGATCTTTACCATCCTCACAACTTCTATAATTGTGAGCAAATCACTTAACTTCCCCAAGCCTCAATTTCTTCATCCGTAAAACGGAGTATGAGAAGGACTGAATTGGATAACCGCTAAGATCCTTTCCAGTGATAAATCCTATGATCTGTTTTTTAAAAATGCCACCCTAAGGGCTTTTGAAACCTAATTGATGGAACTCTAGGCTGTACATTAGAAGCAGTACCAAAGGGGCACCCAACCCTGAAGACACAGAGGCCTAAGCAAGGGAGACTATTGCTTGATTGATATAAACAGCAATTTCATGTCTGAAACTAAAATTCGTATTGTAGCTTTGCTCAATTAGGAAGACACTAAGCTATGCCTAATTTAGTTTGTCACTTGGAGAGGCACAAAAAAAAATGGGCTCCCATTGACGTATGCCCTGCAGAGCACTTGCTTGTCAGTGATGAGAAAAGATGGCATGTTTTTGGACCTCCACAAAAGCAGTGACTGTATAAGGAGGATGAAGATCAACATTCCTTCCAAAAAGGTAATTAGTATTCAGTCACACAAACCTAATATTTTCTTTCCTAAAGGCATACCGAGCAACTACACTCTTTCTCTCCAGGCAACTTCCCATCATTCCCCAAGCCATGATTTCCCTGAAGTACCATCTTAAGAAAGAAAAAAATGTGATATACACCTTTTGTAGCCAGCCTTCTTCAAAGCTGTATATCCCTTTCGTTGATTCTGATGACCCAGGCGGTCTTTCGTTATTTCATTCGATATAAATCAAAGAACATAAAAAGAATGCATCATTATAAAATAAAGTCCAAGCGAATTGAAACCTTAAACTATACATGGATTACCTTAAGTAAAGGGTGACATATTTTGGGGAAAGGTCAAATCTGTGTCAGGAGACACATTTTATTTGTGAGTGAGAATATTGATTCCCCTGGGGTAACTCTGAGTTCAACTGATGAACTCTACCAAATTTTTTTTGAAGACAAACTACTGTACTAACTTCAGGCCACAAACTGCCTGTGGTCCAAGAAGTACCTCGAGATGATTGTAAGCTTCAGGTCATATTGCAGCTGGGGTCATTTATTTCTATGATCAGTTTTGTTGCTTTTTGAAAGCAAGATACTCCTCTTGGTTGTTACAATCCAGAAAAACCCACCTGGGTGCTTCAGGTCCAAATGGTCATGCTCTGGCTTTCCCCTTTTGACTGCCTTGAATCCTCTTCATTTTATGGAATCTGCCAGATTTTCTGAGTAATTTTCCATACTAGAAACTTCCAGCTCCCTTACAATCTTGCTAATTGGCACCTATAGCACTGTGCTACCAAAGGCGGGAAACCAATCAGACACATTGGAGCAAGATTCCAACCTTCTCTTTAAAATACCTGAACCTCTTTAGCATCCCTGAGCTACCTGGATCTATAGACTTATAATGGACCCAGATATCTCACCCACTAAATTTGGTAAAACAACGCTCTGGATATGAAGAGCAGCTTCTCAAATGATTATCAAGGGCTCCTTTCTCCTCTTTCCTCATGGGAAGGCTCTCTGGCAGCATCCCTAGGTATATATTTTTGCTATTCCCCAGCATTCCTTGTGGGCATTGGCTCTTGCCCCAATTTAGGAGTGCTAGACAAGTATCTTTTCCTTGTTGTCTGCCTCCCCCTCTGTCCTTCCTCAGATTTCCACAGTTACACCACATGGCTTTCACTTTTGATCCTTTTCTTTTCAGAGGGGAGAAGTTGGAGTAGGGGAGGAAATGGACCTCTGGTTTCATTGCTATAAGGAATTCTCAATGAGAAAACTCTGTGAATGAATGAATGAATGAATGAGAAAACATTTATTAAATTCTTACTGTGTGTAAAGCCCTGTGCTAAGCACCAGGGACAAAAATACAAAAGTAAAAATAGTCTCTGCTCTCAAATAGATTACATTCTAATGGGAAAGACAACACATATAGGGAAGTGGTTGGCAGGAAGAGTCATTTTAGCTTAGTAAATTATAGAGATGGAGAATGGAGCAATAGAGGAGTAGACCAACACATACTTCCCAGGAATGATGATAGTGTTGGTTCAACTATAGTTTCTGACCTGATTAGCCACCCTCCTTCCCCCATCACTACCCCAGGCAAGGTGGTTGGAAAGACAATGGCTCAGTTCCCTGTATATTTTAGATATGAGGCCTTTATCAGAGACATTGGTTATAAAGATTTTTTTCTCAATTTTCTGCTTCCCTCCTAATCTTTGTTGCATTGGCTTTGTTTGTACAAAAGCATTTCAATTTAACATAGTCAAAATTATCCATTTTGCATTTTGTAATGCTCTCTATCTCTTGTTGGGTCATGAATTCTTCCCTTTCCCATAAATCTGACAGGTAAACTATTCCTTGCTCTCCCAAATTGCTTATAGTATCAGCCTTTATTTCTAAATCATGAACGCATTTTGACTTTATTTTGGAATATGGTATAAGATATTGGTCTATGCCCAGGTTCTGCCTTACCATTTTCCAGTTTCCCAGAAGTTTTGGTTAAATAGTGAATTCTTAACCCAGAAGCTGAATGTAGCCAGAATGGACTTTGTTTTCTTTGAATGACTCAGCTTGCCTCATTGAGCTTCCCTGGACGCTGGGGCTTGCTCTTCCGGGGCAAGAGGCCCAGCGACCATGCCAGGGATCGGAGAGCTTCCTGTGTGATGAGTCGTGGGGCTGGCTGAGGGGAGGTGTGTTAACGTGGTCTACGCTAGGGGGAGGGGCCAAGTCAAGAACCAATCGGCCCTGGTCGTTCAGGCGGCGCTTGATGATGTCAAAAACTCTATAAGAGGGGAGAGGACAGCTTGAAGATCCTCCTTTCCTTTTCCGGTTGGAGCCAGAGACTCCTACAGCCGAAGCTGAGCTGCCGGTAGCAGAGCTGACTAGAGGCTAGTGGGTAATCTTCTTACCGTAGAGGGGAAGCATGTATACGATTTTGCCTTATACCATCTCGCTTCTCTGTGGCCTCCTGGTTACCCTTGTAAGGCGGACTTATTGGGCCTGGAAGCTTTTGATGAAAATATCAAAATGGGGATGCTGGTTTGTGGGCTTGTTATTGTGGAGTGTAAATACATGCTTTAGTTCTCCTGCCTTCTGCCTAGAGAATTCCTTATATCTTACGATTCCGGACCTTTTAGGTACATATGAGATTCTCTTTGAAATCATAAATTCTGCCTTCCTAATATACTGAATTCTTTGGGTTTATCAAAGAGTAGATTGCTATAGTCATTGACTACTGTGTCTTGTGTACCTAACCTATTCCACTGATCCACCACTCTGTTTCTTAGCCAGTACCAAGTAGTTTTTGATGACTGCTGCTTTATAGTACAGTTTAATATCTGGTATGACTAGGCCACCTTCCCTAGCATTTCTTTTCATTAATTCCCTTGATATTCTGGACCTTTTGTTCTTGCAAATGAATTTTGTTATTATTTTATCCAGCTCTGTAAAATAATTTTTGGTAGTTTGATTGGTGTGGCCCTGAATAAGTAAATTAATTTAGGTTAAATTGTCATTTTTATTATATTAGCTTGGCCTAACCACAAGCAACTGATGTTTTTCCATTTATTTAGACTTGATTTTAATTGTGTGATAAGTGTTTCATAATTATGCTCATATAGTCCCTGGGTTTGTCTTGGCAGATAGACTCCCAAATATTTTATAGTGTCTACAGTAACTTTAAATGGAATTTCTCTTTCTATCTCTTGCTTTTAGATTTTATTAGTAATGTATAGGAATGCCTGAACCAAATGTATAAGAATACAAGTCATTCCCCAATTGAGAAATGGTCAAAGGATGTAAACAAGCAGTTTTCAGAGGAATAAATTAAAAATACTATAGCCATATGAAAAAATGCTCTAAATCACTATTGATTGGAGAAATGCAAAACAAAACAACTCTTAGGTGCCACATCTCTGCTGTCAGATCGGCTAACATGACAAAATAGGAAAATGATAAATGCTGGAGAGGATGTGGGAAAATTGGAACATTGCTACATTGTTGGTGGGGTTGTAAACTGATCCAGCCATTCTGGAAAGCAATTTGGAACTATGCCCAAAGGGCTATAAAAATGACCTAGCAATACCACTTCTAGGGCTATATTCCAAAGAGATCAGACACGTGGGAAAGGAACCCGTATGTACAAAAATGTTTATAGCAGCTCTTTTTGTCATGGCAAAGAATTGGAAATTAAGGGGATGCCCATCAATTGCGGAATGGCTAAACAAGTTGTGGTATATGAATGTAATGGAATACTATTGTGCTATAAGAAATGAGGAGCAAATGGACTTCATTATAACTTGGAATGACTTATATGAACTGATGCTGAGTGAGGGGAGCAGAACCAGTCTGTAAGAACTAACTTTGATAGACTTGACTCCTTTCATCAATGCAAGGTTCAAAGACAGCCCCAAGAGACCCATGATGGAAAAATCTATGCACATCCAGAGAAAGAATTATGGAGTCTGAATGCAGATGGAGGCAACTGTTTGCTCTCTTTTTTTTTCCTTCTTTTTTGGTATGATTTCTCCTTTCTCATGATTCATTCCATTGGATATAATTCTTCTTTACAACTAGATTATTATGTAAATAAGTTCAACGTGAAGGTAAATATAGAACCTACATTGGATTACATGCCATCGTGGGGGAAGGGGGGAGGGGGAAGGAGAAGAAGGAAGAAAAAATCGGAACCCAAAAACCTGTGGCACTGAATGCTATAAACTAAAAATAAAAAAAAACAAATTTATCTTGGAAAAAAAACAGAAAGATAATGGCTGTGGAGTAAAGTGAATTATGTCTAGGACTGCCTTGATATAATGAGCCAAAGTAGATCCATACTTGATCGACCTTGAATAAGGGCACTAAGAGGTTCAGAGTTCAGTTGCTTAATCAGCTAAAGTGTATGAAGAACTTACCCTCTATCAGGCCCAGGTAAGCTCTGAGGATACAAAAAAAGGCACACAAAAAAATAGGCCCCACTCTCAAGGTACTCCCAGTCTGATGAGAGAGACAACATACTAGTGACTGTGTACCAACAAGCTATAGACAGGATAAATTTGAGGTAAGCTCAGGAGGAAGGCACCAAGACTAAAGAAGACTGGAAAAGGTTTCATGCAGAATGGTGAGACTTTTGCTGAGACTTAATAGAAGAAAAGGAGCCACAGACAGGATCACAGAAGATTTAGCAACTTCCAGATTAAAGGAGCAGAGAGCTAGGAATATGATATTCTGGAAGTCAAAGAAGCTAGGATTACAACTGAGAATGACCTACCCAGAAAACTGAGTGTAATCCTTCAGAAAAATAGACATTTAATGAAATACAGGACTTTCAAGCATTCCTGATGAAAAGACCAGTACTGAATAGAAAAAAATTTGACTTTCAAATACAAGACTCAAGAGAAGTATAAAAATGTGAACATGAAAGGGAAATCATAAGAAACTCAATAAAGTTACACTGTGTACCTTTCTATATGGGAAGATAACACATGTATCTTCTAAAAACTTTATCATTATTAGGACAGTTAAAAGAATTCTACATAAAAGAGGGTGCACGGGTGAGTCAATTATTTTGGGATGATGTTTAAAAATGGATAGGTAAGAAAGAGGGATGCCCTAGGGGCAGGGGAAAGGCCGAACAAGAATGGAAGAAACTATCTCACATAAAAGAGGCACGCGTACTTGAACTTCACTTACATCTAATCTGGTTGAAAATGTGAAAACGTATATACATAAATATCTAGTACATAAAAAGGGAAAATATATATACATACCTATTATCTACTAGGTAATAGAAATCTATCTTACCTAACAGGGAAGTAAGAGGTGAAGGGGATAAGAAAAAAAATGAAATTTTTTCCACTCTAAAAAATTAAAAAGTAAAAAGGGACATGATAAAGCAGAGAGCAGATAAAAGAAAGCCGTGGTTAGAAGCAAAGCAAACTTTAGAGGAGTGTCAGGATAAACAGAGAGAAAGATGAAAAAAAGAAAAGATGGAAGGAGATCCACAGGTAGTAATCATAACTTTGAATGTGAATGGAATGAACTCACCCATAAAACAGAAGCAGATATCAGAATGGATTAAAAACCAGAATCCAAAAATAAGTTGTTTACAAAAAATACATTTGAAACAGAGACACAGTTAAAGTAAGGGACTGAACAGAATCTGATTATACTTAAGCTGAAGTCGAAAAGGCAGGGATAGCAATCGTGATCTCAGACAAAGTAAAAGAAAAAAATAGGCCTAACTTAAAAAGATAAACATGGAAACTACACCATGCTAAAAAGGAATTATAGATAATGAAGTAATATCATTACTAAACATATATGCACCAAATGACACAGCTTCCAAATTCTTAAAAAACAAAGTTAAATGAATTATAGTAGAAAATAGATAGCAAAACTATACTAGTGGGAGATCTCAACTTTTCTCTCTCAGAACTTGACAAATGTAACCATACAACTAATAAGAAAGAAACCAAAGAAATGAATAGAATGTTAGAAAAGTTAGATATGACAGACCTCTGGAGAAAACTAAATGGGACTAGGAAGGAAAATAGCTTTTTCTCTGCTGTACATGGCACCTTCATAAAAACTGACCATGAATTAGGGCATTAAAAACCTCACAATCAAATGCAGAAAAGCAGAAGTATTAAATAAAGACTATAATGCAATAGTGACATAAACCATATTGATTACATCTATAGATGCAGGAAGACCCTTTACCAAAATACAATGTCCATTCCTATTAAAAATACTGTAAACATAGGAATCATTAAACTTTTAAAGGATAATAATTTATTATAATAGATAATAATATAAGAATGTCTATCTAGAGTATTATCTGTAATGAAGATGAACTGGAAGCCTTCCTAATAAGATCAGGAAGGAAGCAAGGATGTCCATTGTCACCACTATTGTTCAATAATGTACTAGAAATGCTAGCTATAACAATAAAACAAGAAAAAGAAATTGAATGAAGAAAATAGGAAATAAGGAAGCAAAATCCTCACTCTTTGCAGATGATATAACAGTATACTTAGAGAACCCCAGAGAATCAAATAAAATGAGTTGAAATAATTAACAACTTTAGTAAATTTGCAGGATATGAAATGAACCTACATAAATCATCAGCATTTCTATATACTACTAACAAAATCCAGTAGGAAGAGATAGAGAAATTCCATTCAAAATAACTGCAGACAGTACAAAATATGTGGGAGTCCACCTGCCAAGACAAAACCAGGGATTATATGAACACTGTTGCAAAACACTTTTCACAAAAATAAAGACAGATCTGAACAATTAGAAAAATATTAATTGCTCATGGAAAGGCTGAGCCAATATAATAAAAATGACAATTCTACCTAAGTTAGTTTACTTATTCAGTGCCATACCAATCAAGCTACCAAAGAATTATTTTATAGAAGTGGGAAAAATAGTAATAAAATTCAACTGGAAGGGGGGCGGAGCCAAGATGGCGGCTGGTAAGCACGGACTAGAGTGAGCTCCGTACCTGAGTCCCTCCAAAAACCTATAAAAATGGCTCTGAACCAATTCTAGAACGGCAGAACCCACAGAACAGCAGAGGGAAGCAGGGCTCCAGCCCAGGACAGCCCGGATGGTCTCTGGGTGAGCTCTATTCCACACGGAGCTGGGAGCTGGGAGCTGGGAGCTGGGAACGGAGTGGAGCAGAGCCCAGCCTGAGCGGCGTGGACGATCCAGACCAGAAGCCTGGCGGAGGGGGCCCTAGCGCCCTGAATACGTGAGCAGTTACCAGACCCCTCGGCCCACAAACACCAAAGACTGCGGAGAAGGTTAGTGGGAAAAGCTGCGGGAGTGGAAGGAGTTCGCGGTTCGGCTTCCAGCCCCGGGGGCAGCGGAGGTGGGGCAGCTACAGCTGTTGTTACTTCCGGCTCCAGGCCCACCTGGTGGGGGGAATTAAGTGGCGGATCACAGCAGGGGTGCACAGCCTGCCGAAGATCTGAGCCCAGTCTGGACTGGGGGTCCTTGGGGAAGGAGGAGTGCGGCTCTGACAGAGCTGGCACCTCCCCCCCAAACGTAGAACATAGAACTCTGTAATCTACAAGCAGTCATACCCCACTGAAAAACTCAAGGGTCAAGTTAGTTGGTTGGGAATATGGCCAGGACGCGAAAACGCGCCCAGATTCAGTCTCAGACTTGGATTCTTTCTTTGGTGACAAAGAAGACCAAAACATTCAGCCTAAAGAAGACAGCAAAGTCATAGAGCCTACAACCAAAGCCTCCAAGAAAAACATGAACTGGCCCCAGACCATAGAAGAACTCAAAAAGGATTTGGAAAAGCAAGTTAGAGAAGTAGAGGAAAAATTGGGAAGAGAAATAAGAAGGATGCGAGAAAACCATGAAAAACAAGTCAATGACTTGCTAAAGGAGACCCAAAAAAATACTGAAAAATACACTGAAGAAAACAACACCTTACAAAATAGACTAACTCAAATGGCAAAAGAGCTCCAAAAAGCCAATGAGGAGAAGAATTCCTTGAAAGGCAGAATTAGCCAAATGGAAAAGGAGGTCCAAAAGACCACTGAAGAAAATACTACTTTAAAAATTAGATTGGAGCAAGTGGAAGCTAGTGACTTTATGAGAAATCAGGATATTATAAAACAGAACCAGAGGAATGAAAAAATGGAAGACAATGTGAAATATCTCCTTGGAAAAAACCACTGACCTGGAAAATAGATCCAGGAGAGATAATTTAAAAATTATTGGACTACCTGAAAGCCATGATCAAAAAAAGAGCCTAGATACCATCTTTCAGGAAATTATCAAGGAGAACTGCCCTGATATTCTAGAGCCACAGGGCAAAATAGAAATTGAAAGAATCCATCGATCGCCTCCGCAAATAGATCCCAAAAAGAAATCTCCCAGGAATATTGTTGCCAAATTCCAGAGCTCCCAGATCAAGGAGAAAATACTGCAAGCAGCCAGAAAGAAACAATTTGAATATTGTGGAAACCCAATCAGAATAACCCAAGACCTGGCAGCTTCTACATTAAGAGATCGAAGGGCGTGGAATGCGATATTCCGGAGGTCAATGGAGCTAGGATTAAAACCTAGAATCACCTACCCAGCAAAACTGAGTATCATGTTCCAAGGCAAAATATGGACTTTCAATAAAATGGAGGACTTTCAAGCTTTCTCAGTGAAAAGACCAGAACTGAATAGAAAATTTGAATTTCAAACACAAGAATCAAGAGAAGCATGAAAAGGTAATCAAGAAACGGAAATTGCAAGGGACTTACTAAAGTTGAACTGTTTTGTTTACATTCCTACATGGAAAGATGATGAGTGTGATTCATGAGACCTCAGTATTAGGGTAGTTGAAGGGAATATGCATATATATATGCATATATATATGTTTATGTATATATATAAGTGAATGTGTATGTATGCATGTATCTATGTGTATATGTATGTATGTGTATGTATGTGTATATATATATATATGTAAAAGAAAGAGAGCAGACACAGGGTGAGTTGAGGATGAAGGGAAGATAGCTAAAAGAAATAAAATTAAATTAAGGGATGAGAGAGTAACTTACTGAGAGAGGGAGATAGGGAGAGATAGAATGGGGTGGATTATCTCCCATAAAGGTGGCAAGAGGAAGCAGTTCTAGGAGAGGAGGGGAGTGGGCAGGTGAGGGGGGAATGAGTGAACCTTGCTCTCATCAGATTTGGCCTGAGGGGGAATACCATACATACTCAGTTGGGTATCTTACCCCACAGGAAAGAAGAGGGAGGAAGATAAAAAAAAAAAATAAAAGGCAGGGGGATGGTGGAGTGGAGGGCAGATGGGGGTGGAGGTAATCAAAACAAACACTTTGGAAAGGGGACAGGGTCAAGGAAGAAAATTCAATAAAGCGGGATGGGTTGGGAAGGAGCAAAATGTAGTTAGCCTTTTACAACATGAATATTGTGGAAGGGTTATACATAATAATACATGTGTGGCCTAGGTTGAATTGCTCAACTTCTTAGGGAGGGTGGGTGGGAAGGGAAGAGGGAAGGGAATTTGGAACTCAAAGTTTTAAAATCAGATGTTCAAAAACAAAAAAACTTTTTGTATGCAACTAAAAAATAAGATACACAGGCAATGGGGCGTAGAAATTTATCTTGCCCTACAAGAAAGGAAGGGAAAAGGGGATGAGAGGGGAGGGGGGTGATAGAGGGGAGGGCTGACTGGGGAACAGGGCAACCAGAATATACGCCATCTTGGAGTGGGGGGGGAGGGCAGAAATGGGGAGAAAATTTGTAATTCAAACTGTTGTGAAAATCAATGCTGAAAACCAAATATGTTAAATAAATAAATTGCATTAAATAAAAAAAAAAATTCAACTGGAAGAACAAAAAGTCAATAATTTCAAGAAAATTGATGAAAAAAATGTTAAGGAGGGCAGCCTAGCAGTTCCAGGTTTCAAATTGTATTACAAAGTGTTAATCATGAAAACAATCTGATGCTGGTTAAGAAAAAGAGTGGTAGATCAGTAGAATAAATGAGGTACACAAGACACAGTAGTAAATGACCATAATAATCTGGTGTTTTATAGACCTAAAGACCCAACCTTTTGAGGAAAGAACCCAACATTTGACAAAAATTGCTGGGAAAACTGAAAAGCATTCTGGCAGAAATTAGGCATAGACCAACATCTCACACTGTATATCAAGATAAGTCCAAAATAGATAAATGATTTAGACATAAAGGGTGATATAAATAAATTAGGAGATCATGGGAAAATATACTTGTCAGATCTATAGATAAGGGAAAAGTTTATGACCAAACAACAGAGAAAGGAGATTATGGGAAGTAAAATAGATAATTTTGATTACATGAAATTTAAAAGTTTTGGCACAAACAAAGCTAATGCAGACAACGTTAGAAGGAAAATAAGAAATTGGAAAAATTTGCAAAAAGTTTCCCTGATAAAGGCCTTATTTCTCAGATGTATAGGGAACTGAGCCAAATGTGTAAAATAAGCTATTCCCCAGTTGATAAATTGTCAAAGGATTTGGACAGTTTTCAGAAGAAGAAATCAAAGCTATCAATACTCACATGAAAATAATGCTACCAAATAATGGTACCAAAGAATGACTTAGTGAAGGAAGATGTTCTAGAGTCAGGGCTTCTTAGACTTTTTCCACTCTTCTCTTTTCTGCAGTTTATTAGCATTGCATGACCTGAGGGCATACACAGAGCAAAGTGCACATATCATGTTCAGAACCAAGGCTGCAATGAAGTTGAGCAATGCAACATGAGCAAGCACTGCCAGAAACTGCTCATTACATGGTCGATTTTTAATTTTTGGTCATTACACATTCAGAAACTTTTTACAGTGGCCATATTTTTGTGACCCTATATGGGGTTGCAACCCACAGTTTAAGAAGCCCTGACTAACCTAAGGATCTTTAACTTGGGGTCCATGAATTTGTTTTTGGTAATATTTTGATAATTGTATTTCAACATATTTGGTTATCTTTGTAACCTTGTTTATTTTACTTTATGCATTTAAAAATATTATTCTGAGAAGTTGTAGATAGCTTTCCCCAAACTTCCAAAGGGGTCTGTGATGCAAAAAGGTTAAGATTTCCAGTTCTATAGCAAAAGGAATGACATATCTGGCATAAGTCACTTTCATACGTGATAGAATCAGGATTTGGAACTGAAAGAGACCTTAGATGTCATCTAATCCAACTTCCTCATTTTCAGATGAGAAAACCAAGGTTTGAGACATCATACGGGTGCCAATTAAGAAGAGGCAGGTTTCAAACCCAGGTTCTCTGACTCAAAAAATACAGTATTTTTTTCCACTGTTTCTTTTGCAAGAGGACCTACACAGTACTTGGGCCATGAATGGCATTCAGCCCCTGATAACATTGGCATAAGTTCCTTGAGTCCAGGGACTATTTCCTTTCTGTCGTTGTAACCCAGCACCTGGCATAGTGGCATGGTACATAGTAGGTGCTTAATTAATACTTGTTGATTTATTCCTTGATTCTGACACTAAAGCTAGAAACTTCATGAGTTATTCCTGGAATAAAGATATTTGTTCAGACTATTTCCCAAAATACTTTCAGTTGTTGTACAACCATATGAGCAAAGAATGAGTTGGTACTGTCCTCTCTAAAAATCCAATTTGGTTTAACATCATTCAGGAACATGATTTTGATAGGAATGGAGGGGTATTAATAAATGCTTGTTGAATAAAATTATTCAAATGAACTATTGAGCTTAATTATTAAGCTGTAATTCTATGCAAGAAACTAATCAAACCCCCCCACCCCCCCACCCCCATCCCTACCCCCACCCCCACCTTGGACTATGTAAATATAACTAAATAAGGGAATTGCTTCCCCAGGGTTGCTATCTCCCTGTGAATTAAGCCATGAAGAGCATTAAATCCAAAGACAAGGCAGGTCTGGCCACTCCCACAGACCAAGCAGCTGCTTGGGGACAGCGCCAGAAGCAGCCACTTAGGACCTAGAGGGCAACAAGCTAGGAAGAAAAGATGAAGGAGCTGCCTACCCTCTGGTCTTCATGATTCCCCATAGAGTAGTGTGGAAAGTCAATCTGCCTTTACTCAGGACACTTAGAAAACCTCAGTGCTGACAAGTGACTAGGTAGAGTTTTTGAAGATAAGATTTAGGGGTAACGTCATTAAGGTGGGGGAGGGCAGAAACAGAACTCAGTGGCTGACCTCCAGAACCCTACCACACTACGAAACCCCAGAATAGCCTGAAGGCAGCTGCAAATCCAGCTCGGATGCTCCCTGGCAGGGTGACATAAAGAGAGCAAACATCTATTTCGGTCTTGATATTTGGGTGTGTGTCTTTAAGTGGCAGGAAAATATGATTTTGATTTAGCAAAGTAATTCACAAACATTAGGCAAGAGAAAACTGGTGCTTGTTTCTCTTCCTGCCCTTTTCACCAGAAAATGATTTTTATTTTTTAAAATTTTTTCATATGAAGACCCGCAAAACCAGTACATGCCACACATTGGTTAGCCAGGTCCTCTCTTCATTTTTACATCTGTACATCTGAACAATGTGAGGATACATAGATGGGTGTAATGTACCACGAAGGCATGCTCACTGAAGCTTACAACCAGAATGTGTCAGCCTAAAAATGAAAAACTCTCCAATCTCCCTAGCAGGCTATTAAAGGCCAGAAGCCATAGCTCTTCAGACATTCAACCTACTAAGTGGCATTTCCCCACAACACGTATAGCCTCATCTTGGAGTAAATGGTACCTTGCTTTATGACTAGATATCCACACTGGACTTTTAAAGAATGAAAGCAGCATCTAGCACTTTACAATCCACACGTCTGGTGACTCGTGATTCCCCAAAATTGAAGAATTGACTGGCTTCTCTTTAATCACTGAGGACCTCTCTTGGTACTTATCACAATCAAAGATATTGTGTCATTTGTGCATCCAAAATATAGAGAGGGATGAGGAAGAAACCTTTTATCCCACCAGTGAAATGGCCCCGCGTGTGATGGCTGTGGATGACTTTTGTTACTGGAGTAGGTGCCTGCAAAGGGCCAGGTGGTGTTTATACAGATGACTGAGCATGTTACAATGTGTTCTTCCTTTTGGATAAAACATTAGTGTATCAGATGTGACAAATCAGATGTTCATCTTCCGCACTTCTGCATTATTTTACATGGAGAATTAGACGATGTGCTGCCTTGGCTTTTGGCTTTGGGTTTTTTTCTCTTTGAGAATAAGTTTATGTATAAAGTTCTCCCAGTGCTATGCATAATCATGGTCTCACAGAATAATGAACTGGCTAGGTAATACGATAATTTCACCTAGAGCTCCCATGTTTTGCAAAAGAAAAAAAGCATGTGATACATCAAACCAAAAGCATACCAGTCATGAATAACAGTCATTACACAACATCTCATGCTTCCCCATTAACAGATTTCAAGTGTGGGGGAAATATGCTTTTCTCCTGCTTTTGTTTTTTTGTCCGTATGTATGATGTCATTGACAGTGGAGAATTCCAAAGGTCTGGAAACCTCAGAAACCACTTAGACTAGCTCATACACCAAGAAGAATCCTTTCTACAACATACCCAAGCGCTTGTCCAGTCTCTTCGTAAAGACATCCATTGAGGAAGGAGCTTTATAAGGCAGCCCATTTCTCTTTCTGTGTACAAATAATTGCTATCTTTGTAACCCCTGTATTGCTTGCTCCTAGTTCTGTCCTCAGGGTGCAGGCAAAACAAAGGGAATTTGTTCTCCCGTATGACAACTCTTCAGATCCTTTAAGACAGCTGTGTTGTCCCCACTGGCCCACCCAATCACCATGTACTCAAGTATCTTCTTCTCTCATTTACACATCCCCATTTCTTTTAACTATTCATCATTTTTCCTCATTTGACATGATCTCCAGGCCCTCCCTTTACCATTTTGATTGCTCTTCTGTTCACTCCCCAGCTTATCAATATCATTCCTAAAATGTGGTGCCCAGAACTGAACACCATGCTCCCAAAATGGTCTGACCTGGGAAGAAAAGGAAGACAATAAACACAAGCATTCTGAAAAATCCCTTGGGCTTTCCACACTTTGTAAGTAAGAATGAGATTTTTCCAGACATCTGCTGCTCTTGTGACTGACTTTCATGATGAACTGCCTCAACAAACTGCCTCTTCATCCCACCTATTCACCAACAGCTCAGTGGGCTTCTGAGTGAGGCTTTACATCTATCAGGGCTTGCTTACCTGACTCTCTTCATGATGAGATTCTAACTGACTCAGCTGCCTTTAATTTCTATTTAGTAGAATTCCTCCAAAGCCTTAATGCAAACAAAAGATGCTTTCCCTGGTTGCCTTCCAGGTCTTAATTAGAAATTCAACTTCCAATCACATTCTACTTCCTCCTTTTGCTTTGCTCATCTTTCTCTGCTCATCAGACTAGAAAAATCAACTCCCTACTTCCTGCTTGAGTGTCTTCTGTACTCACCCACCAGTAAGTTGGAAGACCACTTCGGAGGATTCTCTCTGTATGCCAGGACTTAAACCTTACCCCCCAACTCTGTTCTGCTTTCCACAATTGGACACCAAATTACACCTGATCAAAGTGGAAGAAGAGTTTATGGTCAGGTCATCCCGAACTGACTTTGTCTTCTGAAAATGGAAGCCATTGCATAAGGAGCTGTAGTTGTTGTTTGTCCTTTGTCCTCGAAGAGAACCATGACGTCAGGAAGATGATGCCATGACTTGCAAGTGAATTGGATTTAAGTGAGGGAGGGCTGTGCAAAGTCATCAGCCTCACTTTTTCCTCTGGAGCCATCTGGATCCAGTGTCAAGACATAGATCAGGATGACAGGAGTTGGCCCCCATATAAGGAGTATTTATTGACCAAAGAACCAAACTTGGGAATTCCACACACCCATTTTGGGGAGGTCTTTTCCTCACTAGTATATCCACTAAGCCAAAATCTCAGACCCCAGGAAGGCTTTCTAGGACTGTGATTTGGGTAAGATTTTCGTCTTCCCTTGTGGTAGCTTATTTAAGTCTGTTAAATGGTAGGTGTCACTATTACATTTTAAACATCAGGCATATAACAAAGAGGCTGCCAGGGACTGGAGATACCCAAATCAAAAAAATGAAATATTCCCTGTCTTCAATGGTACTGCATTCTATTGCAGGAGATGAAATAAATATAAAGAATATACAAAATAAATGCAAGGTGATTTTGGAGAATCGGTAAAGGTCCTGAACTGAGCTTTGAAGGAAACTAGGGATTCTAAGAGGGAAGAACAAAGTCCATTCCATGCATAGGGCACAGCCTGTACAAAGGCACACAGACAGAAAATGGAGTGTCTTTTGTGAAAGGAATAACAACCAATTGAGAAGCTATAGCAATAGTCCAGACAAGAGATGGCTGGTTCTGTCCCAGTCCTACTCAGGCCAAGGTTCATCTACAGCTGCCTGTCATGAACTCTTCACCTCCTATTGTGAATTGAAAGCTCTCTGATAGATCAAGTAAATAAAATACAGTTTTACGTTACTCAACGTAGTTGGGATGGAGTATTCAGGCTAATGAAATGCTGAGTTAATAGAGCAATAAAGATAGGAGATGTGGGAAGAAGATATTTTCAGCTATTCTGGTCAAAGATTTTTTTCATGATGTGTCTATTGATTGCTTAAGGGAACTGAGTTGATGCCCATCTAAACAACAATATAAGCATATATTAAGCACCTACTGTACACGTGGCACTGTGGTACATTCTGGGGATTCAAAGACAAAAGATAAAACAGTCGAAGTAATGATAATTGATAATTATATCTGAATAGATTCAGAGAGTCCAGCAGAAAAATACTAATTTAAAATCAACCTTTACAGAAGGCCTACATTACAAGGGTCCTAGCCCTAAGGCAAACAAGGAGCTCTTCAGAGAAGTTTATTCATTTTACTCAACTTTATTTTATTTTCAGGACTGCATGCTCTCCCTACAACCTCATCTTCACTTCGCTCTTCCAAGCATTAAAAAAAAAAACCTGTTACAAACATACGTAGTAAAGCAAAATAAATTTCCACATTGGCCATGTCCAAAAAAAATTGTTTCATTCTATAATCTATAATCCATCACCTCTCTATCTGGATATGGGTAACATGTTTCATGAGGAGTCCTCTGTAACTCTGGCTTATCACCATGTTGATCAGAGTTCCTAATTCTTTCGGTTTTCTTTACATTTACAGTACTGTTGTTATTACATAAATTTTCCTCATGCTGCTGCTCACTTAACTTTGCATCGGTTCATACAAATCTTCCAAGGTTTCTTTAAAACCATCCCTTTCATATACACACTGGTATTCCATCACTCCTACCATAACTCATTCAGTCATTCACTAATTGATGGGCACCTCCTGGGTTTCCAGTTCTTTGCCACCACAAAATAATTATAACTGCCATGAATATTTTTAGACATATAGATTTGTTTCCTCTGCTTTTGATCTCTTTAGGGTACAGACCTGTACCAGTGTCACTGGGTCAAACAATGCACAATTTTAACTTTGGGTCATAGTTCCAAATTGCTTTCCAAAATGGCTGAACCAGTTCACAGATTCACCCAAAAAAGTACATTAGTGTACCAGTTTTCCTACATTCCTTCTAGCATTTGTCATTTTCCTTTCTTGTCAATTTTGCCAATCTGATGGGTATGAGGTGGTACCTCAGAGTTGTTTGAATTTGTGCCAGTGAAGTTTACAAGAAGTTTTCAGAGGAAGCCACAGAAGACTATAATTGCACTTGGGATTCAGGAGGCAAGTGTGTTATTGGAAGAATTTCTTTTCAGGCATGGTATCCTAGATGGCTACTATGGTCCCTTCCAACTCTAAAGTTCTACAACTCCATGAAGAATCATAGAACATGAAAGAAAACCCATGAATTCTGAGGCTATGGAGAGCAATCAAAACCAATGGCCAGAAGTTGGTGAGTAGAAGCACATAATACAGAGGACAAAGAGGAAATGAAATTCTTCATCTGGGTCATGCCCAATAACTGTGGGTATCCCACAGGGCTCTCTCATACCCTCTTCTCTTCCCCTTCTACTCTGTTTTACTTGGGGATCTCATCTGCTCCCAGAGTTTTAATTATTATCTCTAAGCTGATGATTCTCAAATCTACTTACTTCTGCTGAACTCCAATTCAGAATGTTACATCTTACATCTCCAATTGTTTGTTGGGTACTTCAAACTGAATACCATACAAACAAAACTGAATTCATTATCTTTCATTCAAAACTTCTCCCCTTTTCCAAACTTCCCTATTACTGTAAAGGGCACCAACCCTCCCCACTCCCCACTCATCCAGGCCTATAACCTTGGTGTTATCCTTAATTCCTCACTATCTCTTACCCTCAATATTCAGTTTGTTACTAAGGACTTCACGACATCTCTCAGATATTCCCTCTTCTCTCCTCTAACACTGATACCACCCTGATGCAGCTCCTCATCATCTCGTGCCTGGAATATTGTATAACCTGCCAATTGGTCTGCTTGCCACAAGTCTCTCCCCACTCCATTCCATCCTCCAGTCAGCTGTCAAAATGATTTTCTGAAAGCATAAGTCTGACCTTGATTCTCCCTCCTACTTAATAAACTCCAATGTCTCTGAATCACCACAAAATCAAATATAAAATCCTTGGTTTGGCATTCAAAGCCCTTCATAATCAGTCACTCACCTTTGCAAATTTCTTATACCTTACACTGGACCATGTACCTCAGTAACACTGGCCTCCTTGCTGTTCCTTGAACAAGACAATCTATCTCTTGACTTCAGGCATTTTCACTACATATCTCCCATGCATGGAATACTCTCCCTCATCTCCACCTCCTGGCTTCCCTGACTTCCTTCACTCCAGCTAAAATCCCACCTTCTACAGAAATCCTTTCCCAAACCTTCTTAATTCTAGTACCTTCCCCCTGTTCCTTATTTTCCATTTGTCATGTATATAGTTCATTCGTACATAGTTGTGTACATGTTTTCTCTCCCTTTAGACTATGAGATCCTTGAGGGTAGAAACTGTATTTTGCCTTTTTGTACATTCCCCCCACCCAGTGCTTTTCACAGTCCCTGACATATAGTATACACTTAATAAGTATTGACTGATCGACTGAATCACAGGCATTGTTCTATGGGTAGGAGCTCCTTCCTATAAAAGGAGAATCAGAAACTTCTGAAGAAGAAGGATCCCACTTTGGATGGAAAGCAGTGGGTATTCCCAGGTGCACTGAAATTCAAGACTCCTGGAAGAAGAGATTCATCATGGTGGTTGGTTGGTCCCTAATGAGCCAGCCTAATACAGACCTGACATGGTCAATCAGGAAGCATGCTGTTTCTCTGGATCATGATTCAAATTTTTCTATCTTCCTGCTGAGTCACATAGGAACAAAATAATAGAATCACAGAATTGCAGAGCTTAGAGGCTTTGAACAATGTCTATATCACTTCCTACCTGGAGAATTTCCCCGAAGGAGGTATTCGGTGTCAACTTGAAAACCTTCAATAATGAGGGACTTACTACCTACCAATACTTAAGAACTCTAAATATTAAGAAGTCCTCCCTTACATTGAGCCAAAATCTACCTCCTCAAAACTTCAATGCATCATCATTGTTAGTTCAGCCCTCTCTGATGTGACAGATGAGGCAGCTAAGGGGAAAGAGCATAGGATTTGAAGTCAGGAAGGCTTGAGTTCAAATCTCCCTTTAGGCACTAACTAGCTATGTGATCCTGGGCAAGTGACTTAGTCTCCCTTAGAGTTAGTTTCTTCCTCTGTAAAACTGAGATAATAATAGCAACTAACTCACAGGGATGTTGAGATAACATACATGATGTGCTTTGCAAACCTCAAGACAATCCTTCAAATGTTTAAAGACTGTATGTAGGTGGACTGGTAAATATTTAACAACTGGCTGGGGGTGGGGTTACCCACAGCTCACTTTTAAAGTTAATCTGCATGATTAACACTTTCTCTTTCATTTTCTTCATTACAGACTAGCATCAAATGTTTGGTGTTGTTCAATCAAATTCAACTCTGGGCAAGTCACTTAAACTTTCTCAACCTGTTTCCTAACTGTAAAATGGGGATAATGATAACATATACCTCCCGGGGCTGTTGTGAGGATAAAATGAGATAACATTAACCACAGTATTTAACACAGGGCCTGACACATAGTAGTCACTAAGCTTAATAAATGTTTATTTCCTTCCTTCCAATCCATACAGAGAATATCATGTAATCATTAGTGTTGAATTTGAAGACACAATGACCTAAATTCAAATCTTGCTTCTAACCTTTACTGTGTGTCCATGGAGAAGTCACTTATTCTCTTTGACCTTCAGGCAGCACCTTAGGACTTATCTATAGAGTCATGGAAAGATTATAATCTGCACTGCTGAACTGACCCTCCACAATGGAAATCCCCCATGCTAACAAAATTGTAGGTCTATATTTATGTTTATATTTTATATCAACCATATAATGAAAACTCCCTAAGGACAGAAACTACTTGTCCTTTTTTGTTTTGTTTTGGTCTTTGTCTCTCCAGCAGTTGGCATAGTACTTTGTAGACAGTAGATGCTTAATAAATGCTTATCTGATGAATAAGTAAAATGAGATAATGCATATAAAGTGCTTTTGAAATCATAAAGTGCTACATTATTAGCTATTATTTTTCTAGAAATGTCCATGAATAAAGATTTTCATTGGAGAGTCTCATGGACAAACTAATTTTTCTATTTTTCTGGCTACGGTGACCAAGAAATATTTTATTGTCACTTCCTTTTTGTGAACATTGGCACACATTTAACTATTTGTTCTGCTAAAGAGGGAAGTATCTCTTCCATACCTTTTGTCACATATAATATGAAGGTCTAGTGGCCAGGGGTGGGGAACCTGCAGCCTGGAGGCCACACAGGTCCTTGGGTGCGGCCCTTTGACTGAGTCCCAGTTTTACAGAACTAATCCTTTTATTAAGGGGATTTGTTCTGTGAAGTTTGGATTCAATCAAAGGGTCCCACTTGAGGACATAGAGGGCCACATGTGGCCTCCAGGCCTCAGGTTCCCCACCCCTGGGACTCTAGCCAAATGCTCTTGCCAGCTACCTCCTCTTCCTAGTTTCCCTATGTTCCTTCAAGAGTCAGCTCAAATCCTACCTTCTGAAGGAGACTTTTCTCCTCACCCCATACCCCACAATGCTAACACCTGCCCTCAGAGATTACCTCCCACTTTTCCTTTATATATCTGGTCTGTACATAGTTGTTTGTATGTTTCCTCCATTAAACTGTGAGCCTCTTGAGGGCCAGGACTGTTTTTGCCTCTCTTTGTATCCCTAGTGCTTAGCAAAGTGCCTGTGGTATAATAGGCATTTAATAAATGCTTGTTGACTTAACTTGCACATGGTTTCTACAGAACCTCAGTTCCTTGAGGCCAGACACTTTCATTTTTTAAAAAAATTCATGTCCACGGTTCCTAGCACTGAGCCTAGCACACAGTAGACCCTTAATAAATGGTTATTGAAACAGAGCCCAAAGAAGAGCTATAAGAGAAGATGCCTTCTCCCCCTCATCCTGCTTCTTTGCAGATGTCAAGGGCTTCAGGCATGATACACTTCACACAACATCAAACTTTTAGGATATATTCATTAGTTTTGCTGAACTTTTTCTCTTTTTAAAAATGTTTTATTTCAATGGATGGCTTTCTGGAAGGGTATGGGGAAAAAGGATACAGTAGAAAATGTAGGTGATCTAAAAAACAGAAGATGCCAATAAGGTTTTATTCAGAAAATAAATAAAGCCTCATTAAATTGACTTAAATTCCCAATGAACTTTCAGAATGGAAGGTGGGTGGTTGGGTAGAAGAAACTGATGTAACAGCTACAACACAGCAGGCTTGAATGACAATTGAGATCTTCTCCAAGGCACCTCATTAATTTCTCTCTGGAAATCATTTGGGAAACAATTGCTGAAAAGAACCCACCCCAAAAAAGCATGCCTGCTATTTTGGCAAGACTGAAAAAGACAGATGAAGGCTATTCCTGGATAGGCTTTCTTCAATGGGCTGTGACATCAAGTTGTGAAAGTTGTGGCTTTAAGAAGGTCCCACCTTCACAGCATGCAGCACCCAAGGTGAGCTGGAATTTCACTTTTTGGTAAGTTCTAATTTTTCCCTTTCCTCTCCCCATTCTCAGCACTTGGGAAAACTCCTCCTAGATGGCAATCAACAGAACTGGTGGGAAAAGGTTGCTACCTTGTCATTTTTGCAGGATTTGCATGAAACTGTTGGTCCTGTGAAACATCAGAAGGGAAGTACACCATCTGCCCTCCTTCCATACTCAAAGATTCCACAAGTCACTGGGAGTACTTGAAATAAGGCTATGACTGGTCAGAAAGCTTTCTTTCTCCTTTTTATATTTTTTATGAGCCTGCGTGCCAGCACTCCACACAAATACACACGTTCTAAGTTCATAGGCCTGAAGAGAATGAGCCGGGAGAAGATGGGTTCGCCTCACAGACCAAGGGAGGAAAAAAAGAAAAGAAACAAAAAGATCGTCCACAAGGACCGTTAATCAAGGGCTACAGAGGTAGAGAGGAGGACAGATTAACCAAAATTCTGAGTTTGCAGAATAGATTAACCGTCAAAAGACAAGAAGGTATTCCCTATCTAGTGCAACTTTTTGTTTGGTTCTTATCTTTAATGTTTCCCCATAGAGGATAGACTAGGACTCTGAGGAGCCCAATCTTAGCTCAGATAAGAAAGCAGACATTAAAGAGCATAAGAAAGAGAAACGAATGGGCTAAAGATGGAGGGGCTTTGGTGGATTGGAGGATTGTTATTTTTTTTCCAAAGGAGGACTTAAACTCTAAAAACCTGAGGGAAAGAACAGAAGTCATGAGTGAAGGCTAGAAATGGAAAGAAAGTCTTGGTCTAGAAAGGAGGGGAATGGTCCAGACTGGCAGCTTGAGGCCGTTCTGAGCTCTGCTATCTGCTTTATAGGCTTGGAGGGGTCTCGAAACCTATTTTTTCAAACACATGGCCAGATCCCCAAACCAGATTTAGGTTGCACCAATAAGCCCTCAAGATCATCGGTAGAAGAATAGCGTACCATTTTAGACATTGGGCACGGTGAGAAAGGCAATAATAGGCAAGTGCTTTGCCCTCAAGGATCTTCCAGTCTGATGAAGGCACTATCACAGTCTCTACGTATAAGCACAATTAACAGAAGCATATGCTTCTTTGTTCAGGACTACTTAGAGTTAGAGAGAAATATGGATGTGGTTGAATGATGAAGAATAGATGGGACCAGCAGAATCAGTCAAAGATGATTAGTCAGGTTCTGATCACCAGCAGAGGTTCCTGGAGGAAGAAAGTCTTGAGCAAGATCAGTAAAGATATGAATTTGATGGTTCAGTGGAAGAATGAAGGAAAGATACTACAAACGGGACCATGGATTGACACATATAGGCCAGAAATAACCAGTTGTTTTCTCTTGTTAGAGTAATAGTGATAAGTGATAGCTACATAGCACTTTAAAGCTCACTGGTTACTTTATGTACATGACCTCCTTACTAAAACATGGTAAAGTCAGAGCTATGGACTTATGACCCCCATTTGTGCAACGAAAAATAATAAAACATTAAGCTCTGATTGCCCTAAGAATTTTGGGACACTGTATGTTGCATTCACTCGACATATGTTAATTGTCCCATTTAATCCTCATAGCAACCTCGGTAGGTGCTAGGACCACCATATTCATTTAATAGATGAACAAACCGAGGTGCAGAGACTTGAGCAGAATCACAAACTTAGACTTGGGAGAAGCTGTAAAGGTCATTGAGGGCATCCTTCTCATTTTACAGATGAGAAGATTGAGACTTGCCCAGGGTCACACAGCTTGTAAATGTTTAAGGTAGGACTCAAAGCTAGGTCTTCCTAATTCTAAGTCCATCAGCCCATATTGCTTCTTGATATAGGGGGCCAAGAAAAACTGTAGACTGAGAAAGACAAGATTGTTAGTGCTGCAAAGTTCCTAAGGTATAGCGATTGATGTAAGAATTTTTGTATAATTTTAAATAGTTTTATTAAAATTTCTCATATCTGTGCAAATGAACTTTAAATGTAATGACCAGCAGATGTTATAACTGAACTTTGAAATAAAATTTTTCATCCTACTGCCTTTGATATACACAAATTCACTGAGTCAATTGACCCAGCTTGATTCTTCAAAATGTTCTTCAATTCTGGTCCTTTTAGTCAATGAAGATATCTTTGAGAAAATTGCTCTGAGTCATCCTGACATAGTGCAGGCAACATAGATAGGGTATTGGACCTGGAATCAGGAAATCTGGTACTTAAATCCTAATTCACTTATTAGCTGTGTGACCTTGAGCAAGTCACTCAATCTCAGTGTGCTTCAGTTTCTTCATACATAAAAGGGGACATGGATTTAGTGTCCTCTAAAGTCCCTTCCACCCATAAAAAAATTCATGATTTAGTCTAACCTATGATCTAAACTTAATTTTTGCCATAATCTTTGAGGACAGATTGCATTTTCAAGTCCCCTTGCTTCCCCTCTTTTTTAATCACTGCATACTATATTTTTCCATCTAAACATCTGACATAGCATCTGACATATTGATTCTATGTATTCCATCATTTTCACGCCCACAATCTCTGTAAGAACTTCAACTTACATTTTAGAGTTGGCTCCTTTTTCCTCAGTAACCATGCTTAGCTCTCACTTCTTAAATCTTTTTCCAATAACATAGATCTCAAGGCTCTTTTTCCTTTCTTCAATCACACAGCATGGTAACTGAATTTATTTACCTTCCTATGGGCCCACTCCTTGCCCTACAGAAAATCTGAGCCATTCCGATTGCTTATGTGGGCCAAATGGCCATTAAGAGGCAACTAGTCCTGACAGATGACAGGTTACAAATCACAGAAATGGACAGATATACTTGTAGCCCTTAGAAAACAAGTTCCTTTTAACTGACCATACTCTTTTTGAGACTCAATTCTCTCTCATTTCTCTTCGTTTGGTCCTGTGTGGGATAGAACAACAGAGCAGCATTCTCCCCCTTAGAAGTTCTTCATATATCTGTACTCAGCCTGACATTGAAAAGTCCTCTACAGTGTGGCTCACACCTAACCTTTCCAACCTCAGTCTCCATTCCAGTGGAGGTGTCCAACTCCCTCTTCTCTGCTTTGTAGATGACATTCTATCTGCTACACCCATGCCTTGGCACAAGTAGTCCCCCATGTCTGGAATGCACTTCTTTCTCACTCAGAGCACAGCTCAGTTCCCATCTCCTCCAACTTCAAGTCCTTCCTGACCCTACTCCCAGTGGTTAGCACTCTGTCTCTCTTGAATTAACTTTGTAATGCTTCATATGTCCGAGGAATAAGATTTAAATCCAGGTCCTCCGACTCCAGCACCAGTGATCGTTCCCTGTCCTAAACACTTTGTATTGATTTCTTTGCATAAGTGCTGTATCTCCTAAGTAGAATGTAAGCTCTTTGAGAAGGCCCTGTCCTCGAAACATGGTATCACTTTTTTCTTTGTATCCCAATCACATAGGATAATGCCTTACCCAGAGTAGTTGTTTCACTAATGGGTTTTTAATTGAATTGAACAATCATTAAGTTGACTCTTTGCCTCCAGTAAATATATATAACTCTTTTAGCTCCTTGGTGTCCTAGATTACTTTTCATACCTTAAATTACTTTGTTTTACCTCCTGTTAATAACAATGGCTAGCATTTATGTAGCACTTCAAAGTTTGCAAAGTGCTTTACAAACATCTCATTTTATCCTCACAACAACCCTGTGAGGTCACTGTTGCTATTATCTTCATCTTACAGATAAGGAAACTGAGGCAGAAAAAGGTGAAATTACCTCCCTGGGGTCACACAGCTAGTTAGTGTCTGAGGCTGCATTTGAACTCAGGTCTTTTCTGACTCCATGCCCAGCGGAACATCCACTGAGCTTAGCTACCTAGAACAGGAAATTGTTCTCTTCCTCTTCCCTGTTCCTGCATCCTTTAAAAGTCCTGGCAGCCAAAATTCGACATTCTTATGAGAGTCTGACAAGTGATGTGCTAATAGAAAATGGCTTCCCAGATGGGACATGTCATAATCTAATTAAGTCATCCTAGTATAATGTTGGGGGGAGGGGAGGGGCAGAATAACACACTGTCGATTCCTATTCAGCTCCTGGTCCAACTCACAAGCATCCTTCTGCTGTTTTATTCCTGTCCACCCTCCCAGTCCTAGCTCTGTGTTTTGGTCTCCAAATGTGTCACTTCACATTAATCTCTATTGAAATTTATTTTTAAATAAACTATTGTTTATTCTATACTAATCTGTTTATTTCTATTCTGATCTTTTGAAACACAGCAACCCACCCAACTTAATGCCCTCTATCAATAAATGCCCATTTGGGGGCGCTTTCCAAAAGGATACGTAAGCCTCGGTGTTTCCGGACATTCAAATATCCTTATTCCTTGAAAAGATACTTTCTTAAGATTAGGGAAAGAATTTTCCCCAAAAGCCTCATCAGTTAAGAGGAGCAAAAGTTCAATTTGGGTTCTTCTTCACCTAGTACAGATGTAATCTTTCATAAAGGCTTTGCTCTTCTGTTTGAGCTTTCTCTCTCTTTTTTCCTGAGGTAATTTATTTCATACCCATGCCTACCTTAGTTGTTTTATCTGTTTATCCTCCTTATGTTTCTGTTATTTAAGGTGTTTACAAAGCAAATATTATGCCTGTGTCTGGTTTTCTACATAAGAATGCTTTAAATGCCTCTTTTTCATAGAATGACCATCTTTTTTCATTGATGATTAGGCCCAGGTTTTCAACCTGTGTCACCTTGGACAGCACCTTGAGCTCCTTTGCTCTTTGCGACACAATTTCCCAATGCATCTTGCAGTTTCTGGTGGATACAGAATAGACTTGTATTATAGGTGAAGTCCTTTCTTCTGATCACTTTCAGAGTTTGTTGTATGTCACTAGAAATACTAAATTTAGTATTTGTGTATGTGTCTTGGAGTTTGCAGCATAGGTTTTTTTTTTGTCTAAAGGCAGTCTGTGGGTTCTTCCAATGCGTATTTTGTTTTCTTTGTTCAGAAGTTCTGGGTAGTGTGCTTCGATTATTTTTGGTGTGGTTAGGGATTTTTCTTTCTTGTTTTCTTATGGGAGATGCATCATACTTAAATTGACTCTACCCATTTTATTATATTCAATATTAATTATGGGTTTTGCATAAATATCAAGTTTTTTAACATTATTGGTTTTTGCTTCTCTTCTTCCAGATTATTCTTCACTTTTCTATACTTGCATCTACAGGGAGATGTTCTTTATTTTGTTTCTTCCGCAAAGTTTGCCACCATGGATTCAAGTCTTTCTATTTTGTCAATTATTTCTGCTGTACTGGCCATAAATTCCACTTTCATGATTCTTATTTCTCCCAAACCATTTGGAAACATCTTGCTATGTTTCCATGTTCTCTCAGAAATCCTCAGGGTCCTCTGCCTCATCAGATGTTGAGTCATTTTCTCTTGTCTTGAAACATTTATTCAGAGATGTTTAGACTCTTTTAGCTTATCTAGAAGCCATCTTCACTTTTTTCATTAATATCTTCCCTGTTGGTAGACTTTTGGGTCATGTGAGCAACAAGATGTTGGACCAGACATTTGCACTGATCTCCATGACCTCTAAAACTTCTTCAAAACAGAAATTAATCTCCAAAGATAAAGCAACCTCAGCTGTTTCCATCATATAGTACAACCAGAATCTAAAAGAAGGTTGAAAAAACCAGGAACAGACACTCATTGACCCTGAACTCACTCAGCACCCCTCCACTACCTCCCACACTACTGTCAGTGAGGCTGTACTAACAAACCCAAGGACATGGCACAAGTTTACTTCAAAACTCACCCCTATATCCTGCACCCTACCTCCCTCTTTCCAGTACCATAAGGACACCAGATTCAGACTTTGGGAATTTGTTCAGGCTAAAAGGGCTAGCTTAGCTACATCCCTCCAGAGGCAAAAGCCTGCTGGGGTTTGCAACCCAGAATCACCAACTCTGCAAAACTCTGAATTGCTGGTAATGGAGAAAGCAGGCTCTTCTCATGTCAGGGAAAGTAGGCTCTGAACTGCCAGTGCCAGGTCAGAGAAATAAGGAATAGATGGAGTGGGACAGGTCACTAAGAAAGGATACAATACATGTGGGGTGTTGTGCAACATTCCACCAAGCCTGAGAGAAAGAGCCTTAGGCTGGGGAATTGTGAGTTGCTTATTGTGGGAGGAAGCTTAGACACTTTGAGATCCAGCCCCCAAGGAAACCACAACCAAAGGACGGGAGTCAGGAAGTGAGGAATAAGGACAATGGGAGGTGGGGGGACTGAAAGTATCAAAGATTTCAGGAAGAAGAAATCTCAAAAACCTTGAACCTAAATAGATAAATCAACAGGAAAAACAATTACCACAGAAGGAAATATGGCCTCCAGATCTAGTAAATTAGATCAGATATCTATGAATAAACACTTCAAAATAAGGAAAATGATCCAACATTGGATAAGACAAAAGAATGTGTGGATTCAAGAACATGAAACTACAACATGCTATTCCTGAGAAATGAGAATTATAAGAGCAGAATTTGTGATCTGCACAACAAAAATAATGAGACGAATAGAAAAACTTGAATCTTCAATGGCCAGCTTCACCAAAGAAATGAAAGAGACTCGAACAATAAATTAAGAATGCAAATGCACAGAATTGAAGGACAACTTAGAAGGAGAGAAGAAAAAAACAAGAACATTAAAAGAAAATATGCTCATAATGCAAGCCAAAGGCAGGATACAAAGAAACAACCTAAGGATCATAGATCATCCAGAAGGACATGACAGACCAAAAAGCCCTGACACCATAATGAATGAAATAATGGAAGAGAATTGATCAAGAACTTCTGAACATAGAAAATGAAACTCCAATTGTAAGAATTAACAGATCACCTCCAGAAAAAAAATCAAGGCTGCAAACTCCAAGACATATCATGGTTAAATTTAACAATTCAATTCAGAAACAAGTTCTGAAAACCATTAGAAGAAAGACCTTCTAATTCAAAAGATAGGACATTTGAATAAAACCAGACAATTGAGGAATAGTTCCCATTAGAAAGAGGAGTGAGGGATGAAAATGTGTTCCAAAGAGCACTGGAACTCCAGATGCAGCCCAGGGTGATCCTATCCTGCAAATCTGAGCTTAGCCATTTACAAAAGATGATGTTCAATGATAAATAAGAACCCGAAACATTTTTAGAAAGAAAACCAGAATTGAAGAGAATATTTGCTCCTTGAATACCCCAAACAACATGCAAGAGGAGTGAATAATAGCAACAGTGACAACAGGAAGGCCAGGAGAGACTTCTTTCTAAATGTATACAAGGAGAAGAGGTAAAAGTGGAAATTTGGTAGAGATAGCAGTGAAGAGGCCAACAGCAGACATTTTGGACATAACCTGGTGCTGCTTTTGTGGTACTACATTAAAACATGAGAGGGCACACGAAAGGGGGAAGATGAGCAGGGCAATAGAGAGGAATGAATGATGTGCCAGGATCAAATCAAGGACTAGCAATGAGGCGAGAGTTACCTCTGTGGTCTCAGAAGGAAAAGAGCCTTCAGGGTAGTGGGTGAGTAGAAGGGAACAAAAATTTGAAAACAAACATAAAAAAACAAAAAAGGGCAAAGAAGGAAACCACATTCTTTTGAAAGGAACCATAGACAACATCAATAATAAATTTACACACTCCACTTGCTTTAGAATCAAAATTCATGAAGGAAATATTATCTGAACTTGAAGAATATATAGACAATAACATAATTATGACAGGAGACTTAAATATCCCTCTCTCAGTTTTGGATTAGTCTAGCAGAAAGATAAATGAAAGGGGAAATATAGAACTGAACAAATTCTGGAAAAATTAGACTTAAAAGACTTATGGCATCTTTTAAATGAGACAGCAAAAGAATATACATATTTTTTTCTGCACCATATGGAACTTTTACAAAAATTGACCATGTACCAGGGCACAGAGATAGTGCAAACAAATTTTAAAAGACAGAAAGAATCAATATCTCCTTTACAAATCATGTTACAATAAGAATATAAATTGGTTCAAGAACCACAAATGAAAGACACAAATTCAAATGAAGACTTAACAATAAAATCTTAAATGACAAGTTGGTCAAAGAACAAATCATAGAAACAATAACTAAGAAATATAATGATGATGTAAATATGATGATAAAATGATAATATAAAACAAACCAAAATTTTGGGATGCCACTAGAGCAGCCTCAGGATGGAAATTGTATCCTCAAAATTATATCCTCGCAATCTTTACAATACATTAACAAAATAGGGAAAGGGCAGCTTAATTAACTGAATGCACATTTTTTAAAATTATGAAATAAAAAAATAAATTTAAATAAGCACAAAAGATGAGATGTTAAAAATTATATGGGAAATAGATAAAATTAGAACAAAAACAAATAAATGATAAATGAAACTAAAAGCTGGTTCTCTGAAAAGACTAATAAGATTGATAAACCTTTAGCTAATTTGATTAAAAAGAAGAGAGCAGAAAAACAAATCAATAAAATAGCAAAACAGCAAAGAGAAATCATGGCAAAGTGAGAAAAAAATAAAAGAATAATCAGAATAAATCATGCACAGTTATAATCTAAAGAAACTGAGAACACAAAAGAAATAGAGGAATATTTTCAAAAATTTGAAATGCCAAAACTATCAGAAGACTAGATAGAGATCTTCAAATAGCCTGATCTCAGTAAACGAGGTAGATCTATCTATAAAAGAACTAACAAGGAAAAAAACTCCTGGACTTGATAGATTCACAGGAAAATTCTATCAAGCTCTTAAAGGACTTCATACTTCACAATTTATTCTTAAAAACAGAAAAAAGCACCCTACCAGAATTGCTTTATAAGACAAATATAGTCCTAATGCCTAAACCAGGGAAAGATAAAACACACAAAGAAAATTATAGGCCAATATAACTAAGGAACATCAACTCAAAATCCTATAAAACAACTTAGAGAGATTTATCCAAGAAATCATTCATTATGATTAAGCGGCATTTATACTAAACAGGTAAGGATGTTAAGAAGAAAATCAACATAAGTAATCATATCAAAAACCAAACTATCCAAAACCACATAATCATCTGAATTGATGCAGAAAAAGATTTTGACAAAGCACAGTATTTTGTGCTAAAAATCCTAGAAAGTACGGGCAGAGAGGGATCTTATTTTTAATATCGTAGCATTTATCTAAAGCCAAAAACAAGCCTCCTGTTCAGTAGGAATACATTGTAACCTCTTCCAATAAATTTGGTAATTTTTTTCTTTATTTCCCTATTATTATTGATATAGATGCACTTTCCCTGCTATTATTTGATATAGTTCTGGAAATACTAGTAATAGCAATAAGAAAGAGAAAGGAATGAAAGGAATAAAGATAGTTAAAGAAATAAAAAAAAAACTATCCCTGTTTGCTGATGCAATAGTTTATTTGGAAAACTCCAGGGAATCAGGAAATGTAATAATTGAGACAATTAAGAGCTTCCACAAAGCTGCAAGCTACAAAATAAATACTAAAAAATCAACAGCATTTCTACATAATAATAATAGAACACGAGAAACAATAACCAAAAGGGAAATCTCATTCCAAGTAACTACGAAATACACAAACTACATATACAGGGATCAATCTCCCAAAGCACTCCACAAAAGACTTGTATGGATTCAATTACAAAGCACTCCTTAAATAAATAAAGAACAACCTTGATAACTGAATGACTAAGCCATACCAATATAACAAAAATGACAATACTACCAAAATTAATTTATACTTTTAATGCTATGCCAATCAAACAACCAAGAGGACACTTTATACTGAGCTTGATAAAATAAAAACAAAATTAATTTGAAAAAAAGATCTGGAATATTAAAAGAAATGATGAAAAGAAGTAAACATGAAGGGGAAATTGCACTTCCAGGCTTCAAAATATATTATAAAGCAGCAGCCACCAAAACCATGTAGTATTGATTACAGAACAGAGATGAAGCAATGGAACAGACTAGACAAGGGAGTTTCAGAAACAACAGAGCTTAATAACCCAGTGTTTGATAAAATGTAAAATATAAATTACCTAAGAAAAATTTAAAAAAACTGCTGGGAAAACTGGAAAGCAGTCTGGAAGAAATTAAGGTTTTTACACCAACATTTTACATCACATTCCACAATATATTCTAAACGGATATGTGACTTTAATATTAAGGGTCATTCTGTTTAAAAAATTAGAAGATATACATCATGTATTTCTCACAGCTATGGGGAAGAGATGAATTCTTAACTAAACAAGAGATAAAGGCAATTACAAAAGATGAAGTAGTTAACTTTGCTTGAAACTGAAAAGCTTCTACACAAACAACATTAGTGCATTTAGTATAAATGACCAAATGGAAAAAAAAATCTTCATAACAAATTTATTTGATAGGAGTTTAGTATCCAATATATAATATATAAACTACACACACACACACACACACACACACACACACACACACACACACACACACATGACTAATAGCCATTCCTTAATAGATAAATGGTCAAAAGATATAAACAAATAATTCTCAAAAGAAAAACCAAAATTTATTCACAACCACAGGGGAAAAATCCTCCAAATTATTAATAATAAGAGAAATGGAAATCAAAACAACCATGAGATTTTACCCCACACCCTGCAAATTGGTCAAAATGACCAAGAAATGGCAAAAGTCAATGTTAAAGGGGTTATGGAAAATAGGCATACTAATACATTATTGGTAAAGATGAGAAATGGGACAACCATTTTGGAAAGCAATTTGAAATTATGCAAATAAAGTGACTAAAATGTCCATACTCTGAACCTGAAATTCCATTTCTGAGCTTATACCCCAAGCAAGCTATTGATTAGGAAAAAGTCCACAAATACTCCAAAATATTTATAGTAACACTTTTTGTGATAACTAAGAATTGGAGGGGGGAAAGCAGATGCCCATTAATTGGGGAATAGCTAAACAAATCATGATACATGAAAATAATGGATTACTGTGCTGTTAAAAAAAATGTGCTTGATGAATACACAGAAGCACAGAAAGATCTCTAAAAACTGATACAGAGTGAAGTTAACAGAGCCAAGAAAACGATGTACACAATGGAAATGGAAAGACTAACAACAAATAAAAATCACAAGTAAGTGAAACAAAATTATAAAGACCAAGTAAGACTTGAATGAAGAGTTGTGAGAAGATAATCCCAACCCACCCTTTGATGGGTTAAACATTGTACATGTTTTTGGACTTTTTCAAGGTACTGATAAGTTGTGCTGACTCTCTAAAAAAAAATACTATTTGTCATATGGGATGGCTCTCTAGGAGGGGGAGGGAAAGGTATATATGGAAGAAATAGAAAATATCAATAAAAAGTTATTTTTAAAAATCTTCTCCATTGGTTTATCTGCTTGTGCTCAAGGCCTTTAGTAAAGTTTCTTTCCTCCTGAGCTCTTTGGTAAGTTCAGTCTTTTTTCCTTCTATTTCCCTATCACTCGTTTTCTAACTTCCTCCTGTTTGATGGTGGTTTCTCCAGGGGCTGGGCCTCAAAGTTGCTTCAGTCTCCTCCCACAGTGAGGAATTCATTTTTTACCATCCTCAGTCTCTGGCCCACACTCTGTCCCTTCTGCTCTGAAGGGAATGAATGACAACTGGATTCCATTCCCTTTTCCTTCAGACCTAGTGGAGCCACATACATGTGCCGGCATCGTGCCCTAGTTCCTTCTGTTCCTCAGCTCTCCCATAGCACAAAGCATGATTCCAGCTTTCCATGAAGCAGAGTTGAGTTCTGTTGCAAGTCCATGACTCACCTTGCACAATAGACAGGTTAGGGATGTGCCTTCTCTGTTATTAATTCGTAGTATTGCTGTCTTGTTAGAATTCTTGGTTTCTTGGTCCATGGAGAAAGCTAAAATTGCTTGATACTATGTGAAGGATTCCTATTTTGAAGAGGTTTGAGAGACAGTGAGGATTAGAGAAATGTCTAGTCCTCTATCTTCTTGGCCACTTAGAGTTTCCTCTTCTTATAGCTTCTTATTCCATTCAACTCAATAAACATTTACTAAGTACAATGTGCAATCAACCGACAAGTACCTATTCAACAGTTGCTCCATGTTCATTACTAAAATTGCTGTATAGGATACAAAAGAAATGTGAGACGTAGGCCCTGTCCTCAAGGAGTTTTCCATTTAGCTAGGAAGATAAGACTAATACACATAAAATGACAACAATACAAAATTATATGTAACTAAATTGTATAGCCACTATGGTGAGAGTAATAAGATTGTAAGTATGAACCTAGTGATGATCAGTCATCTGAAGACTAACCAAGGTAAGATCAAAGAGGCTTATCAATAGATTAGAAGCAGGGTCCAAATTTTATCATAAATCCTTCTTAGAGAATCCATCCAGAATGCTGAAAGCCTTCTTTTTATTTAATTGTGTCCCAAGTACCCTTGGGTACTAGCATACTACCTTAGTTATCCTATCTCCCATTCTCAGAACACGACCAATGTTATAGTCACAGATTGATAATCAATACACAAACACAAACCAATAATCAATGGTGCTTTAATTCAGTTTCTTTTATATAAATCAGTATTGATAAAATCCTGAAACTTGTTACTTCCACCTATTTTAATGTTACTTTGGTATTCTGTGTCAATCTGATAGGCGGACTGCTCTAGAAAAAATTTCTTCACCAGCCAGCAACTCTTTGGGGCATGTTTTTAGCAAATAGCCAATACAGCATTATATAGAGCTGAATTTACTCCAAAAAAACCAGATACAACTCTCAACCAATCTTGTGGCATACAACCAAGATATAGATATATAATGTATCCTATACATAACTATGCATGTTAAATTATTGTTCTGTTGGAGAATACTAAATGTCCTAGAAGCATCATTGTAATTGTTTAGTTTTATGCCAGTAGTTTGAATGGCTATTAAAGAGATTTCAATTAGTAGGCCATTTTATTTTTCTATTTAAATTGCTTCCTTTACTGATGTTGGCTTAACTAGTAATTGCAGTTAAAATGTATTCCATCAGGTTTTTTTTCTTTAATGATTAACTTCTGGAAAAATCATCTCAATATTTTATCCTCCTCAGAATGGGTAACTAAATATCCTTTAGCTCATAGCATTGTTATCTTGTTAGAATTCTTGGTTTCTTGATCCATGGAGAAAGACGAGGCAAATGAATAGTGATTTTTAACGTAATATTTACTAGTTTAATGTCTAAAGTCCAGTTCACTATTAGAAAGAGGGATATTTAGTAAAACCTTGTAAATCTGTGGTTCAATATAAATATTCTACCTCTGATGCTTATTTCTTATGTGAACTTGGTTAAGTCACTGAAGCTCCTTTAGCCTCCATTTCCAGACCAGAAGTCCTCTGAGGTCCCTTCCAGCTCTAGAATATGATCTTATGATCCTATATAAATCCATCAAAATGACTTGTGTAAGTGAATAATATAATTTTAACAATAACACTAAAGATATTGACTTTTAAGCTTTCCTGCAAAGAAAATAGATTTAGATAAGAAATCATTACATCTCCCAGGAGCCCACTGACCATTCTTAACCTGGTATAAGTACCTAATATGGATTCCTGAGAAAGAGACAAAGAAAGCCTCTGGCACAAAGACAGAAAGAAAGGGGTGATGTGACCTCTGACCTATAGCACAGGAAAAGAGAGCACCAGAAAAGAAAGAAAGAACTATGGCTGGGAGATCCAGACAGAATGAGGCAGTCTCTTATCTGGCCTCAAGGAGAAGGGGAAGAGAGACACAGAGACAGAAAGAAACAGAAACAGAGACAGAGAGTCAGGGGGAGAGGAGGCAGAGGGGTACTATCTACATTTTCCCTATATGCCCCCCTACTGTTTCTGGTCAGATAAGATTACACGCAATTATCTTCTTTTGCTATAATTTTGCTGAGGTTCCCTTGATCTTAGTTCCCCCTGAGGGTCTCAGGCAAAAATCATACCTTCTATCTTTCAACGTTGTTTCAGATCTAATAATCTTTGGGGGTGCATCCTCCTTTTAAAGGGATAGGTCTATTTTGACTCAAAAGATCCAATCTTACTAACAATGTCTTCTCAATGACAGTCACGTAACCCACTTTGGGGTCTTGGCCCTGTTTTTCCCGAGACCCATTGTTTTGGCTGAAGCCAGAGGATGGGGTTGTAGCATTATTATGCCACTCCAAGCAACTAGAAAGCAGTACTTGGTCATTCAATAATCACATTATTGGGAACCTCCTAAAATCTCCTAACATGCATTTTTCCATTGCCCTTTGGGTTGGCTATAATTGCAATTCATCTGAGACTGTGGTGTTCCATGACTTGCAGCCATATAGCAACCTGATGTTAAAGAGATAGACTTTTACAGGGGCAGAGAACTTGGACCCACTGAAAACAATGGGAGTGTTCCAAATATATCAACACCATCATAATTAATAGCTAATGAAGAAAAAAACAGCATTGAGGATTAATGTTAGACTGATTCTGTTGTCATTGCCGGCATCACTGGAGGATTTGATTAATACTTCTATTCTTCCCTCTGTTAAATGGTGTTTATAATATTATCACCTACAACTCTTTGACTATTTTGAGAAGCTAAATAAATGCTTACCTTTCAAATTTTGTAAGAAGATTTTTAATTCTTTGGATGTGTTGTACATTTTATTATTTAAAAGAACTCTTATGGAAATCTCCCATCTTCCCTATCCCTCCACTTGACCTTCTTTAATAAAATGAAATAGGATAAAAAAAAAAACAGGAAAAGAAAAATGATCAGGAATCTGTTTGTATCCCTTTCTTAAGCGTTCTGTTTTTCCTAACCACAAAATTCAATCAAACATAAATTCCTTGAGGACAATGTCTATTTTTCTTTGGATCTCCAGAGCGTATCAAAGTGCTTTGAACATAGTAGTAAAATAATAATGGCTATAATTTCTATAGCACTTACTATGTACCTGGCACTACGCTAAGCACTTTACAAATATGTCATCTGACCCTCACAACAACTCTGGTCAGTGGTAAAAAAAATACATGTTGAGTTGCAGCTTCAAACGACATTTGAAAAAGGATCCAAAATAATGTGTCAATGACAACCTTTCAAGACACGTCAATTGAAGGCAATAGCATGTTGTAAGGTGGTCATTTTTTATCATGAAATCTATACCTTACACTATAGAACCAAGAAAGATGAAAACTTTCCTAAATGGAAGGAAGGTCCTCCTTTCTAAGATGTTTAATGAGAGGCCATGTTGGGATTCATTGAGGCCTGAATGAGAAAATCTATTAAAGCCATCCCTTCTCCTAGGGGACTTACACACATCTCTGTAACTTTCAATCAGAGTGACTGGAACAAAGACTACAGAAACGTGAGGAGCCAAAAGCACCAACATTGTCCATGTTTCCATGTATCCTTACAGGATCACTTCATTTTGAGTAGTAATTACTTTTTGTTCTGAAGGGAAATGCCAAAAGAAGAAACCCATAAAACAGGTCTGATTTGGTGCCATGAATTGAAGACTAAAGAAGCATAAGATTATCAACAAGACTGCTTGATAATTGTTTCTAGAATCTTCTTGTGAATGATTAATAGTGGAGTTTTGGGTGGGGGAGAAGGGAGGATTTGCAGCTGAGGAGCCATTGGTGTATGTTTTCATATAATATTGTAATAACAATAACATAATGTATCCAACTTATCGAGATAAAAATTTTAAAGCCTATGCCAATAAAAATATGCACACACGTACAACCATTGAAATAGACCACATTTTTATCTCTCTGTGCATTTCTCAAATTGAAAAAAAAAGATCCATTGAGTTATCAATTCTTCCATAAGACTTCCTCATATTGGGTATAACTCTGCAGGTCTGAGCATGCACAACTATGATTTCTGCTAACTGGCCACAGCCTAGTATTTTCACACCTTTTTTGTACTAAATGGTTAGAGCGGATCACTCCACCAGAAGCTGTCACTAGGACACCTTCCTATAAAAAAATGTATTAATAACCCAGGCAGCCTTAGGATTGCCTCTCAAATGATAGTCTTCTATTGTTTGCATTGCAATAAACCCTCTGCAAATGTGGCCCGTTAACTTTGTATACAATTAAGCACATAGAAATGTCTAACTGTTAAGGTTGAGAAATTAAATTTTTTGCATCCAATCAGTCACATATAATCAGTGTAGTTCTAGTCTGGACAATTCTGGACGCCTTACAATAATTACCTGAATAAAAAAACCACCCGAGATTGCTCATCTAACCTGGCAAAAATGCTGTTTGCAGAAGATAACTAAAGGGGAGAGTGAAACACCAAGCTTTGCTAATAAATAGTTCTCAGAAAGATCAGCTCCCAATTTACTACTTGTACACAATGGGCCAGTTGGAACTTGTACGATGATCCAATTTGCCACAGCTCTTGTTTTGAGTCTTTGTGAAGCTGCTGGGTGAGCACAGTGGGAACAACTCCCTTGTATCCCCTGAGTCAATCAGTGGGCTTTTGTTTCCTGCTGGTCAAAAATATCAGGTGGCTCTGAGAGTCTAATTATCAATGAAAAATTAAATTCAATACAGGACTGTGGCCACAAGTACCCCCTTCTCCTCACCCTTCCTGCCCCCTCCCATCCTCAGGCATGGGATGGAGTGTCAAGTCATCCCCCAAGACTGCAAAGTAGCAAGAAAGAAAGACTGGAACATGAAGAAGGAAAGCAGGAAAATGATAATTGATTTTTGCAAACACTGCTTCACTCTTCACTTCCCTTTCTTTTCTCTCCTTTCCTTTCCTTTTTTTCTGAATAGCATTCTAATTATCACAGACTCTTTCAAAAATTAGCAGTCAATCAGGGAGTTTCTCATTAAGAATTGCTAAGCCAAGCTTATCTCTACACAGTTCCATAATTTCCTGGCCTTAGGGAAGCTTATTTCTCAACAAAAGGGGAATAAACAATCAGACTAGATGTTTACCTTTTAGGAAAATTAAAGGAAACTTTTGTTTTGAGCTAATAACCCAAATAATTTGATTATCCAGAGATGCCCATTTTTCATAGGGTGAAAAGCTCTCACTAACCAGTCATTCAGTTAGTAAATAAATATTTATTAAGTGCCTACTATGTGCCAAGCACTATGCTAAGCTAACCAAAAGATAGTCTGATCCCAACAGAATTTACCTCCCAAGAAGCAGGCAACACCTTGGGATTTGGAATGCTCAGGACCACCACTTCATTCCAGGTTATATGCTGATAACCTGCTCAATACCCAGAGAGGACAGGATAGATAGCCCATGAACTCAATAGGGACTCGTAAGTTACAGATTTTCATTTTCCCCAAGTGTTTTTTTGTCCTTCTTGTCGTGTTGGTGCATAGCCATTGTTAAACCTGTCATATCAAAATTTCCAGTCTGTCACCCTCTACTCAGAAAAGGAAGAAACATTATAGTATCAGCATCTTTTATTATACGCCAGACTAAGTAAAAGCATTATTTAAGTCACTCCAGCTATTTAAAATACTCGTTAAAGACAAGGAGTCAAAGATGGAAATCATGGATTGGTAGAATAGATGCTAAAAGCAAAATATGAGGAGCTACTCTAGGGGTCTCCAGCAACTTTCTCAATACACTATATATGCTCCCTATGAGTTGGAAATGTGATGTGATAGCTGTGGTTAGATCACATCAAGAATATTGTGTTCCATTTGGTGTAGCAAGGTGCAGGAAGGATGCTAATGAGCTGGCAAGTATCCAGAGGAGGGTAACCAGAATGGTGAAGGGCCTTAAGTCCATGACATATGAGGATTAGTTGGCAGAACCAAGAATGTTTAGCCTTTAGAAGACTTGGGAAGAGAAGTAGAAGTCCATAGATCTAGAGTTTTAAGAGACCTTAAAGGCCTCATTTTACAGATGAGGAAACTGAGTCTCAAGGAGGTGACTTATCCAGGATAACACAGCTAATGTGCGAGGTTGGATTTGAACTCAGATCCTTCTGACCTCTCAAGTCCAGCAGTCTACTGAACCACCTAGCTGACATCTAATTGTCTTGAAATATTTGAAGGACTCTACCACCTAGAAGTGAAATTAGATTTATTGTGTTTGTACCCCAGAAGACAGAACCAGGAGCAATTAAGATAGAAGTTGCAGAGAGAAAGATTTAGGCTGGATATCAGGGGGGAAACTTCCTATTAATTAGAATTATCAATAAATGGAATGGACTGCCTCAAGCGGGCATGGGCTCCCGCTAAAAGGAGATCTTCAAACAGTGCCTAGACAACCACTTGTTGAGTGCGTTATAGTAGGGCATTCTTTTCACGTGTTTTTTGGAATAGTCACTGAGATACCTTCCAACTCTAAAATTCCATGATTCGGCAGTTCTGTGATCATATGACATAGTAGTTATCTACAAATATCAGAGGCTATTATTAGGGGGGAATAGTGACATAGATTTCTTCTGCTTAGCCCTAGAAAGCAGAGCTAGAATAAAGTAACTACACAATGCATAAATTATGTGAAAGTTAACCTATGAAGACACAATCAGGATTTATGTAAATACAACTACAACATAGTCTTCGGAGAAAAAAAGGAAAGTCCGCAAGTGTGATAAAATGCAAGTGTAATTAAAAAAGCAGTGATACTACCTAAATTAACTATAGATTTAGTGCTCTGCCAACCTATCAAAGGATTTCTTAAAATAACTAGACAAAATAATAAGGAAATTAATTTGAAGAAACAAAAGGTCAGAAATTTCAAGGGAAATTATCATTTTTAAGTAAAGGAAGGGGGATGGCAATCAACTACTATTATATCCCATACTGTATTATAAAGCAACACTAGATTTTGTATATGCATACATATATATATATATGTATATATATATATATATAGTTCAATGGAAGAGACTAATAATCAAGACCCAAAGCACTCAGACAAAGCAACTAGTGTTTGACAAGCCCCAAAATTTAAACCTTCCCTACTTGACAAGAAATATTGGGAAAATTAGAAATTAGTTTGACAGAAAATAAATTTTGAGCATCATCTTGCACCATATCCCACAATAGTTACAAATGGATACATAGGATTAAATGTAATCTATCAAGAATTACATGAAAAATGCTCCATAAAACAAATAATAAAATACCATTTAAAACTACTCCATGTGGTATAACCTCAAAATTGGGAAAGATAAAAAAAATAAAAAAATAAATGATGCTTTTAAAAAGCTATTGGAAGAAAAAACACAATAGTATGCTGTTGATGGAGCTATGAATTGGTTTAACTGTACTGAGAATTAATTGAAAATTATGCAAGAAAAGTTAGTCATAGCCTTTGCTCATACCCTTTGGTCCAATCATCCTGCCTCTAGGCATATAATCCAAAGCAGTCAATGATAAAAAAAATAACAACAACAACAAAAGACCCCACATATACCAAAATATTCATTGTAGGCTTTTTTGTAATTTGAGGAACTACAAACAAAACAGGTACTTAAATAGAGAACTGCCTTAATAAATTATGGCATACAAATATGATGGATGCCATACTACTAAAAGTATAAATAATAGCAACAATTAAGACAAATATTGGAAGACTAGAATGAACTACTACAGAGTGAAGGAAGGAGAACCAAAATAAGAAACACGATGGTTACAATAATATAAAGATAACACTAAAAGACAATGGAACTCAATGAAATTTAGAGACCAATATTGGTTACCGATAACTGACATTGGAACACAACTATCTTCCACTTAATAGAGAACTAGTAGACTATCGGTGAGGAATATTGTACAAATATTGTACACTCTGTGATGGGCACATATTGGTCAATTTTGTTTAACCATTTTATTTCTTTCATTGGAGAAAGTGCTATGGGGTTGGGGTTATTGAGAAATATAAGTCTTATAAACATCAAAATTAATTAATAAAATATTAAAAGAATTTTAACCAATCTATTAGACATCCACCTCCTGCTTCCCTGCCTACCTCCTAAAAAATGGCATCACCAACAGAAAATAGTTTCACCATGAATAAAGGATTCAGATTTTTAAGGGTTGGCAATAATGTCTAAACTCTGGACGTTTTCCAGGGGTTGAAAAAGGCTTCAAAAAGGCAGGGACTTCTTTGTTATTCAATAGTCTTTTCATTAGGACCTAAGATGTATTAAAAGATTTATCTATCAATTGTGACAGAAAAATATGTATGGTAACAGATGGACATAGAAATTGCTAAGAAACTGACAGTATAGTGACAATGATAATCTATCATTGAGGTTATACCATCAATATCAGCTAAACCTGAAACCAAAGATACCCACAACATGACAAATAAAAAGTTAATTATTAAAGAAACATACTAAATTTTTAATTCAATAATTCTAGGGAGTCAGGAAAGGAAGTAAAATAAGAATTATATTCAATGTGAAAATATGGTATGTGAGCATATAATAAAGGGACAACTGAGGAGAAATTGGACATTTCCCATGAGGCTCTGGGGCTAAAAGACAGCCTAATTGAAGTTCTTAGGAGCCATGAACATGTAATTCTGGGTGATGGCAGAAAAAAAGGCAATGAAAGTCTATAAGAAGTCATGTGGAGTGGTCAGTTATGGTGCTACCTAATGCAGAAAGGGGAAGAGAAGTAGGTTTGCCAACCACTGGAAGAAATTGAGGAGAATGGAGAAATAAAGAGGACCTGTTGCTGAAACCAAGACAATGGAAAATGACAGACCCTGTAAGAGAAATTCCTAAGCCATGCAAATGGATCTTCCCACCCTATAGATGAGCTCTCATAACACCAGAGTGAAATTTTCAGAGGGGGTTGGCTTCCCCATTATTCAATTGGGGTTGATATCTTGAACAGAGAATCATTTACAGATGACAGCAGCATATTTGTATTTTAGTTCAATCCATTCCCTTTTTTCTCCTTTTAGCTTTTAATCTCAAAATCCAAAATCTGTTTGTTATGTATGGTGGTAGTCCCATGCAAGAAATCGTACCCTGCAACAGGATAATTGTTTATCCTTCCTTGGGAGGAGGAATTGTTTCATTCTTTGTCTACATTTCCCCAAGGCCTGGCACATGATAAAGCTTTAACAAATGCTTGTTGGTTGGTTGATTGGTTGATTAGTCATGAAAAGCCCTTTGCTAATTTATCTTGGAGATGTGAGCAAAAGCTAGTCAAAGATCATTTACTTTTTTTCACATATACACATGAATTCCAACAACAAAATGAATATCAATAATGATGGCCCTACACCTGTCCTAAGCTGTGATTGGATAAGAAGGGATAACATGTACTCACTTCCTGATTAATTCCTTCAGTGTTCATTGTGAACTGATACAAGCATTCTGGAGAGCAATTTGGAACTATACCCAAAGAGCTATAAAACTGTGCATGCCCTTTGACCCAGCAATACCACTTCTAGATCTGTGTCTCAAAGAGATCAAAAAATGAGGAAAGCTCCTTTTGTGGTTGCAAAGAATTGGCAATTGAGGATTATATCCATCAATTGGGGAATGGCTGAACAAGTTTTGGTATACGACTGTAATGGAATACTATTGTGCTATAAGAAATGATGAGCGGACAGACTTCAGAAAAGCCTGGAAAGACTTATATGAAGTGATGCTGAGTGAAGTGAGCAGAACCAGGAGAACATTGTACACAGTAACAGGCACACTGTGTGATGACTTTCATAGACTTAGCTCTTCTCAGCAATGCAAGGATCTAAGACAATTCCAAAAGACTCATGATGGAAAATGCCATCCACATCCAGAGAAAAAACTTTGGAGTCTGAATGCAGATGGAAGCAAACTATTTGCTCTCTTTTTTGCTGTTGTTTTATTTGTTTTCTTTCTTCTTTCTCATTGTTCCTCCCATTGGTTCTAATTCTTTTCAACATGACTAGTACAAAAATATGTTTAATATGAATGTATATGTAGAGTCTGTATCAAGCACGCTGTCTTGGGGAAGGGGGAAGAGAGGGAGGGGAGAAAATTTAAAACTCAAAATCTTATGAAACTGAAAATTTAAAACTAAAAATAAATTAATTTTTTTAAAGTAAAAAAATTCCTTCAGTGTTCAACTGAAACAAGGGCATACCCGCAGAAGCACAAATTTTTTTTGAAATTTCACCAAAAGCCTCAGGAAACAAGTAAACAAGCTATTTACAGCTTTGAAATGTATCATCTTGGCTTTAAAGCCAAAAGAAACTTAAAAGTAATCTAGTTCAACCCTCTCATTGAGAGATGAAGAAACAGACTCAGAACAGTGAAGCCACTTGCCTAAGGCTACATAGGTCTGTAACTGGAAGAGTAAAATTCAAACCCAGGTTCCCTGACTCCATACGCAGGGTTCATGTATATAGTCAAGCAGCACCATGCTAATGTCAGAATGAATAATTAAAATGGCACAAAACACTCTTCTCCTTATGGACATGTCAGCTCCCCAATTAGAGTGTACGCTCCTTGAGAGCAAGGATTGTTTTTGCTTTTTCTTTGTATCTCCAGTGCTTATCACAGAGGCCTGAACAAAGTGTTGTTGATATAAGTTGGTTGCTCAGTTGATACCCTGTCCCCTAACAGAGGAAGCAGCACATTGTTTTAAATATCCAACTCTTAGATCCTGGAAAATATTCTTTTTAATTGACTTGTAATGTGGGCAAAATAGATTGGAGGGGATTGAATTTCAGTCCTAACACATGTCTGGCATCCACTAAGAAATCTTCACATGCTATTTAAAGATGAGTCCTACACTTGCTATCATAAGTTATTGAAGGACTTAATGGACATTGCATTAGAAAGAAAACAGGCAAATTACAGAATAATTTAACTGTTGCAAAGAAACAGAGCAACTTGAAGGACATTAAACACTCTATTTTGACATGGAATGCCTGAAGCTAAAGCAATTAAAACTGTAAAATATTGCTGGATGACATGATGTGTATGTAAATTTGTCATTCATTGGCCAGAGTTGGTAACAATCATTTGGAATGCTCACAATAAAACAGCCCATGTGGCATAAACTGCTTCTCCCACAGTAAAAGAATGACTTGGTTATGTATCTTTGAGGCATCTGATCATTACAGCCCAAAGAGGGTGTAGTTGTAATAAGTGATTTCTCTGGGATGGAGAGAACATAGTCATAGCTTGGTTCTCCATATGCTGCTTACTTGTATTGGCTTGATTGTGCTCTAGCAGGGAAAGAAACCCTGGAACAAGAGTATAGAGACCTCAGTTTTAATCCCAGGTATTCAACTTGCTCATGATGTGACTTTGGACCAATCAGCTCCCAGAATCCCTAAGGCAGAAGAAACCCCAGAAGTCATCTAATCCAACCCATACTTGAACATGATTCAGCTCTTTCTGTCAAGGGATCATCTTCCCTCTGCTGATTACCTCCAATGAGAGGGAATCCACCAGCATTCCAAAGAAACCCATTACACTTTTGGACAGCTCTCATGGTTAGGAAGCTTTTCCTCAATCAAGCCTTAGTTGGTTTTTTCGCAGCTCCCACTCATTGCTGTACCTGCCAGAACCAAGTAGCACAAGATTAATTTCTCTTCCATATGACCTCCTTTCAGACACTTGGAGACAGTTATCATGCTCCCTTCTAAGTTATCTTTAGTCTCTTCAACCAGTTCTTATGGAATTATCTCAAAAACCTTTACCACGCTGGCTGGCCTCCTCTTGATGTTCTCCAGCTCATTACCATGCTTCCTAAAATGGATACCTCTCTGGACTCTGTTCCTTTATTTGCAGAATGAAGAAGTTGGTCGGGATGAATTCTAAGATTCCTTCCAGACCTGTGGTTTGCCATTCATTTTTTATGGAGGAAATATTTTTAACTCATTTAAAGAGCTACTGTGAGCATCTTACTAGAGACTCAAACTCTTGTGAACAAGCCCCTTCAGGCTAGTTTAGAGGAGACTTAAAAACCCATTGCTGTTCATAGCATTCCCACATTTTCTCCACCCAAACTGGGGCAGGGGAAGGGGGGGAAGACAAGGCTAAAGCTACTATTAATCTAAAAGTAAGAAAAGTCTCCATGGGCCCTAAAGAAAAGCCCTAGTTTTGAGGGTAATATGCAAACATATGATATAGGCATAGAACCTAACAGGGTCATGCTGGGTTATAGCCAATGACCTGGTTTGGCACACCCCAGAAAGAGTGATGTTTCTCTCCAATGTGTAGGGAGAAACAGTCATCATCCTCACCTCCATCCAACTCTCACACACAGATTTCCCAGTGCACTGTTGCTATGGAAGAGGGGACTACCTGCTGAGATTTACAAGTCACAGTTAAGGAGATGCAGGGCTGCTCTTGCCAAATCCTGCAGACTTGTATAGACCAGAAGCCCCCACTGAAGTCAGTGGTAGCTTGGTATTCTAAAGACATACAGGATGGGGCCCTATCAAAAACCGCACTGAAACAAGATGACTTTTTAAATGCATCTGTCAAAAGGCTCCAATGACCCTTTCATACTAGGTGAACTGACAATAAGCAGTGAGCAAAGGGAGTTTTCGTCCTTCCACTGAATATTTTAGTAAATATGAAAATTACTTGAAGATAAATCAGGCAAGACTCAATGGTGATTGCCAGTTCTTGCTTTTCTTTAAGGTTTTTCCAGTGAGCTTAATTAAAATTTCCCAAAGCTCATACACTTGATGAGTCTATTTCCCATTTTAAAAAGGAGCTTGTTTTCCCAGTGGATTTCTTCCCCCTCTCCCTACCCTCTGACCCTGACTTTTCTCGTAATCACTTTGCTCTTTTTTCTTTATTTATTTTTATTTTTAATGTATTATTTATTTTTAAATTTTGAGTTCTAATTTCTCTCCCTCCCACCCAGAGAAGTGAAGCAAAATGATATCAATTATACATGTGAAATCATGTAAAACCTATTTCCGTATTAGACATATTTCCAAAAAAAGCAAAAAAAAAGAAAGCGAGAAAATTATACTTCAATTTGCACTCAGAGTTCATCAATTCTCCCTCTGGAAGTGGATAGCATTTTCATCATGTTGTCATTGTTCAGTTGTTCAGTAATGTCTAGCTCTTTGCAACCCCATTGACCACAGCACACCAGGCCCTATTATCCTCCACTATCTCCAGAAGTCCATCCAGGATCATGTTTGTTCCTTCCATGACACTATCTGCCCACCCCAAACTCTGCTTCCCCTTTTCCTTTTGCCTTCAGTCTTTCCCAACAACAGAGTCTTTGCTAATGAGTCCAGTCTTCTTATTATGTGGCCAAAGTATTGAAGCATCATCTTCAGTATTTGACCTTCCAGTGAATAGTCTGAATGAATTTCTCTAAGTATTGACTTATTTAATCTCCTTGCTATCTAAGAGATTCTCAAAAGTCTTCCCCAGCATCACAATTCAAAAGCATCGGTTTTACACTCATCTTTCCTTATAGTCCAACTCCCACAGCTATACATTGCTAATGGAAAAACCGCAGGTTTGACTATATGGACCTTTTTCAGCAAGATGATGTCTCTGCTTTTTAGTACGCTATCTAGATTTGCCATAGCTTTTCTTCCAAGGAGCAAGCATCTTTTCATGTCATGGCCGCAGTTGCCATCTGCAGTGATCTTTGAACTCAAGAATATAAAATCGGAGACTGCTTCCATTTCTTTCCCCTCTATTCTGCAGGTAGTGATAGGAATAGTTGCCATGGTCTTAGGGATTATGTTAAGCTTCAAGCACGCTTTTACACTCTCCTCTTTTACCTTCATCAAGAGCCTTCTTAATTATTCTTCACCTTCTGCCATCAGAGTAGGATCATCTTTGTATCTGAGATGGATAACATTTCTCCCAGGAACCTTATTTCTGGCTTTTAATTGATCCAGCCTGGCATTTTGCATGTCCCCGGCGTACCTTACACCCCCGCAGAAGCTGGATGGTTAAAAGCAGCTCCCGTTGGAGCCAGAGGCTGCCACAGCTATAGCCACAGCCACAGCCACAGCCACAGCCACAGCCACAGCCACAGCCACAGCCACAGCCACAGCCACAGCCACAGCTGAAGCAGGAGCTGCCAGTAGCAGAGCTGACCTACGGGAGGAAGCTGAACAAAGACTTCAGGCCAGTGGGTAATCTTTTTACCATAGAGGGGGAAGTATGATTTTGCTTTACGCAATCATGCTTCTCTGTAGCCTCCTGGTTACTCTTTCAAGGCGTACTTATTGGGCCTGGAAGCTTTTGATCAATATATCAAAATGGGGTTGCTGGTTCATGGGTTGGTTACTGTGGAGCCTAAATATATGTTTTGATTCTTCTGCCTTCTACTTTGAGAGTTTCTTATATCCGGCGGTTCCGAACCTTTCAGACATGTTTATGATCCTCTTTGAGATTATAAACTCTGCCCTCCTGATACAGATGTACCCTGCATATAAGTCAAATAAATAAAGTGGCAATATACAGCCTTGTCATACACCTTTCCCAATCTTAAACCGATCAGTTGTTCCATGTTCAGTTCTAATTGTTGCTTCTTGACCTGCATACAGGTTTCTCAGAAGGCACGTAAGATGATCCAGTACTCCCATATCTTTGAGGACTTAGCCACATGTTGTTGTGATCCACACAAAGGCTTTAGGGCACGCAGTGAAGCATCACAAGTCCTTTGGAATTGTCTTGAATCATTGTATTGATCAGCATAACTAAGCCTTTCACAATTGATCATCATTGCAACATTGCTATCACTGTACACAATGATCTCTGGGTTCTTCTCACTTTTATCATCTACCCATTTCTCTTATCCCCTTCCCCTGTGTATTTCTATACACAACTGAGTGTGTAATATATTCTTTTCTCTTTGAACCAATTCCAATGTGAAGTTCAAGCACTACCCATCACCATTTCCCCCTCCACTATAAAAGTTTTTCTTTGTATGCCTCTTATGTAAGAAAATTTTCTTCATTCGACCTCTCTTTTATATCCCTCCATTTCTGAGATCATTCCAACATAATCAGCTCACATCTATGTTCTCTGTCTATATAAACTCCTTTTAGCTGCCTTAATAATGATAAAGTTCTTAAAAGTTATATGTATCGTTTTCCCATATAGGAATTCAAGCAGTTTAACTTTATTGAGTCCCTTATGATTACTCTTTCAAGTTTACCTTTTTTATGCTTCTCTTGAGTCTTCTGTTTGAATGTCGGATTTTTCATTCAGCTCTGGTCTTTTCATCAGGAATGTTTGAAAGTCCTCTATTTCATTAAACATACATTTTTCCCCAAAAGACTATACTCAGTTTTGCTGGGAAGGTTATCCTTGATTGTAAGGCTCCTTTGTCTTCCAGAATATCATATTCCAAGCCCTCCCCTCCTTTAATGTGGAAGCCATTAAATCTTGTGTGATCCTGACTGTATCTCTACAATATTTGAATTGTCAGCTGAGTAATTGTAGGTGCCCTGGAAATGAAGATGTGGAAAGGAGGAATAGATAGAAGAAGAAGTAAAGATAGAAATACAATGAATAGGAAAGAGATGAAGGAAATAAATGTAACAAAGAGTGGTACTGCCCCTCAGGTGTCACATCCCTGACATAAATTAGCTCCACAGTTCTCTGCTTTTACCTGTCACAATAGCTTCCCCATAGTTTTACAAGTATGGGACTCATAACACTGGGACTAACAAAAAAAATCAATAAGAAAAAATCTGCCCTTAGTCCAATGGAGAACAAGCAAGACTAACTTTGTTCTGAATATTCATGCAAATAGCTTATGCTGCCCAGAATGTAAGCTACTTTAAGTCAAGCAAATACATCATGTTTGGTCTTCTTATTCCCAACACCTGAACAAAATGCTTTGCACTTCAAGTGTTATTTGAATTGAATTCTCTGCCACTGGAATATCCCATTTGAAGTCCTTGCCACTTTACTTCAGCAGCCCCATGCTATTGCTGTGGAAGTCCCTAGATCTGCATCCCCACACATCCCCACACCCCTCTCAACTCACTCAAGGATAAGAGGGAGTAAAGGCTCACAGGTGTTCAAACCTCAGATTTCAGAAGGGCTCAGACTCAGGAATCAGAAGGACTCCAGCGGGATATGTCAGGGTGGAAGCTTCTTCTACTACCACTCCTACATACCATTCATAAGCTTAAGAGGTTGCTGTGAATTAGTCTGACAATCAACTCTCCTTTATGGCCTGATTTTATTCTAGAATAACCTGCAAATTCCAGAGAACCAACTTTTATAACACAGTCCATACACATATTGAGACATGGCCTGTAATTCAATAAAGGGATATATGGTCAAAGTATATAGAAGCCAGCAAAGCTATTTGTAATTTGAAAATAGGTTTATCACATTTTTAATAATAATAAAAATAAATATGAATCATAGTGATGTTGCACAGTTGGCATGAAAATGCATTTCTGACACTTCAACAAAAAGGCTAAGAAAAAACCCTAAAAATCTCCTCCTCTTTGAACTGGTCATTTTTATTTTTTTGGAATTTAATTCAATTCAGCATTTACTGTTTCTGCTATTTATATGACACTGTGGCAAGATACAAAATAGATACAAAATAGATGCTAAACAGTCCATGCACATTGGTTTTTTCCCCATGCCTAGAATTCTCTCATTCTTCATCTCTGCCTCCAGGCTTCCCTAGCTTCTTCCAAGACCCAACTCAAAGCCCACCTTTTGAAAAAATCTTTTCTGATCCCCCTTAATCCCAATGCCTTCCCTCTAATGATTATCTCTAATTTATCTTGTACTTACATTGTTTGTGCATTGTTGCTTACACGTTGTCATCCCCATTAGACTGGGAACTCCTTGAGGGCAGGAACTGTTTTTGCTATTCTTTATATGCCCAGGGCTTAGCACAGTTCCAGGCACAAAATAAGTACTTAACCAATGCTTATCAGCCTGCCTCGATTAGAAGAGCTTACCCTCTACTGAGGGGACACCACAAGAAAGCAATATAATCCTAGATCTATAGCTAGAGGGGACTTAGGGTCATCTAATCCAGCCCTCTGATTTACAGATGAGGAAACTGAGAACCAAAGTCATACTGATAGTGTGTGTCAGAGCTAGAATTCAGACTCAGGTCTTCGCTTCCAGTTCAAGTAAATACAAAGGGTACCCAAAATAATACCAAATAATTTCAAGAATGGGGAGGCATTAATAATGGGGAAGTGATTCAGAAAGCTCTCATTTAAGAAGTATCATCTGAGTTGTGCCCTAGGGATTCCAAGAGGAATTTTTCCTAACTTCTTTTCTAATTCATTGCTAAGGGTCTTTGTCCTAAACTTTTTCATGATTGATATTCAATTCAACAAGCATTTTTGAGCCCCCATATTGTGGGAGGAAGGGAAATTTTTAATTCATCTTTGATACAACTTTAAGTATGATACATACATATGTGTGTGGGGGGGGGTACACACATATTCCTAGAAGCTACAATATCAACTCCAGTGGTGCTATAAAAGATATGGCTCACTTGAGCTTTGCTCTCTAGTGAATTGGGAACCATTATAACACTCACGGGATCCCTATTGTCTCTCTTAGGATTCTACTCCGTATTTGCATTTTTTTGCTCAAATACTTTCAAGATGGAGTTCTCTAATGACATGCTTCAAAATGCTCTTTTAATTAGCATATCCATATATCTGATAATGGTATAGCCTGACATGCAGCAAAAACAAAAGTAAGCACAGAGTAGAAAGAGGTAGTTAGCAGGAGAGGAGGGGATTTGACCAAATATTCTAATAGCTTCATTTTATCACTTTGCAGAAAATAATATTTATTACAGTCTTACTCCTTGGTAAGTAGCTAAAATATCCAATTAATAGGGCTTAACCATCAGACAGAAATTGTATTTAGAATGAAGAAAATGTGTTGTCATTGTACTTTTATTTCCATTTCGTTAGAAGTGAGATTCATTATACTTATTTTTGCAGCTCCATTTTTCTAATTCTTCCTATTTACATGTCTCTTCCAAGCAACCAAAAAAAAAATAATAATACACAAATAATACCTGACAACACTCTGCAGCTTTTCATGATTTGTGGGCTTTTATTCCAGGAGCAGCTTCGATTGCCAGCATCGTGAGTTACAAAGAGGATCGGTACAGGAGCTTTCTTTCAAGAGAAATCATCATTTATTTCTCCTCTGCTCCTGCCACACATCCAAGATCCCAGTTAACAATGCATTAAGCAATGCAGAGCAGTAATTTTGAAGGCAAACATTTTGCCAAGTACATCTAGGGGAAAATACTTGCTAACTACAGTTTCATTTGGAAAGTCACTGTTTTCATTAGTAGTGTCTTTGGACAGCCTTGTTTCAAATGTGCTGTATGAGATAGCTTCCTATTAACCATGAAATTTAGTTGCTTCTATTTACTCTTCGAATTGTACCTATTAGAATGCTAACACTGTGTATTGTCCCTGCTGTCATTTCTCTGTTGAGAATATTGCTAATAGACTAAATGCTTCTCTGTTCCTTCTCTTGGCCAATAAAGCTGCCCAAATTCAGCTTATGAGTATAAAAAGAATGGGAGACCTAAGAGGAAGTAGCCCTGTTAATGGAGCTTGCTATTGGAAATGGAGGGGAGTCCTTTCAAGTGTCCATGCATATTTCTCTAAATACCACTCTGCCAAATGACCCCAAAAAAGTTCCAAAAGCCCTTAGGGAGCTGGAGGGAAAGAGAGGAAGATGCAGAGAAAGGGTTAAATATAATAGAGCTTTCCAAACAGTAACACTACTGTACAATTAATAAAATTTTAGTAAATGTTCTTCCTTTGCCTAATATTTAGGTTTTCTAGATCTATAATCTCTAATATTTGATGACTTAGCAGCTAAGAGTCACAAGCATCTGGTTGGATCAGGTCTAACCCTATTTAAAAATGGAGTAATGTGATGCTAAAAGATTGAAAAATGAAAATTTTCATTGGGGCTCTGTGAATATTCCCTCCAAAAATGGAGATCATCATCCATCCATGAACAATGCTTATCCATGGTTTCCCATAAGTTCTCCACAGAGGGTCCTGCCAACATGCTGGAGCCCTTTCTTGCTTTCTTGCAGCATCCTGATGGCACCAATAGATAGCCAATAACTATCCCTCATCTTACCATATGAGCATCCATCTTGTTTCTCATCTATACATCCTTTACTCTATTTCTCCTTCCTGCTTCTTTATTTGTAATGTTTTATAGCCTGATCAGGAAGCAGTCAGTGGTTCAGTGGATAAAGTACTGGACCTGGAGTCAAGAAGACCTGAGTTCAAATCCAGCCTCAGCCATTTTCTACCTGTGCAACCTTTGTCAAGCCATTTAACCTCTGATTGCCTGACAAAATGAATCCCCTGGAGAAGGAATTGGCAAACAACTCCACTATCTTTGCCAAGAAAACTCCCAAAGGGGTCACAACTGAAATGATGAAACAGCAGCAACATAACCTGATCATGCCCACCATTTGCCTCTCTACTGCCCTTTGGATGGTTTGAAAAAACATCTTGGGTAGTATAATGATTTGTAACACCGAAGAATACTGATATAGAAAAATGAGCATTCCAAATCAACAGACACCTTTTTTGTTCCTATATCATTAATAGCAACCACAAGAATTTGCTTAGTCCTTACTGTATGTAGGGTCTTATACCAAGGCCCAGGAATAGGATATGGTCCATCCCCTCAAAGAGACTATGGAGCAGAAACCACTCAGATACATCGTACTTCCTGATAAGCTAATGACTATGTTAGAACAATGGCTCTCAATCTCTTCAAGTATGAAAGTGCCTTTTAAGGATCAAAAAAATGTATGGATCCAACATGATGGCAATCATACTGTGAATAAACAGTGAAGAAGAAAATAAATAACAGCAAAAAGCTATTACGAATTCAGTAATAATTAAGGTATTTGTATTGTATTCTTCACAGTAGTATCTATGTACATTTGAAAATATATGCATAAGTATACATCTATATGTGCAAAACATTGTGTATTCAATCTATGGAAGATGATTACAGACTCCGTGAAATAACTATGCAAGGTCTACAAGTTGGAAATCACTGATAGAAAGTATTAGCTATGACAATGAAGCATGAGTGATATATAAATGTAGGTTAGATAATCATCCTTACAATTAAATTTGGCTGCAATATTCAAGAAAGTTCAGAATAGTTCTTCCTCTCACACTCTTCCTACTCTTCCTCCTTTTTTCCTCCTCTTCCTTAATTCCCTTCATCCTTCTTTCTCTCCTTTCTCCTTCCTTCTTCTCCTCTTGCTCCTTCTCCTCCTCATTCTTCTTCTTCTTGCAATATAAACAAGCTACCTTAAAGTAGATCTCATTACATCATACTCCCCATGAATGCCCAGCCAATACACAATTTATCATCACCACATTTGTCTAAGAAGAAAAAAAACTCCTGCCCACTTTTTAAATCATATGTAAGGTTCAGTGCCCCATCCTCAAATAGGGAGATAGATGCACTCTCAACATAAAATCCAATTCAAAAATTAGTTGAGATAAATGTGTGCATACTGAGTAAGAAGAAAATATTTCTTCATGATTCAAAATGTTTTTAATTTAAATTCAAAATTTTATATTGTGGTTATTGAGAGAGTTGTGGGTGAGCCCTAAAAATATTGTCGTAGTTAAGTACACCACGGAAGCTGTTGAGCTGGTCTTCCTAAGGTAAGTTTAAATTCAAAAGGTAGGGAATCTGATTCTCACCCTGTGTAATATGTAATGGGTTCTCTCATTACATGACTGCACATTCATCTAGCTACTGAGAGGGAGAATATTAGTCCTTTGCAAGATAATCATGAGATTTCCCTCCAGGGACTATGACCTAACAAAAGGTGACATATCAATAATTAGGGTCTCCAGAAACCAAAGATCAAGACTCCTGTAGCCATGGTCAAGTCAACATGTCATCCTGATAATACCTAGGGTACAAGTCTTTTTTCAAAATATCTCACAACAAACTTACAGAGCTATGTATTAACACAAACTTGAACAATGTCTCATAAACATTCATAGGATTTCAGAGAAAAAAGAATGCCATTTTTCCATCATAATTTTGGGGACAAAATTGCCCCTTTACTCATCTCAATGTTAGCATATAAAAGGCACCTTGTGGTGGCTAATAATATTGGCCTCAAAAACTCATCCCAAGTTTAAATGTATCATTTACATGTGATGTGCTTCTAATTTTCATGAAAATAAGTGTATTTCTCTCTAGTTAAGTGACTGTTCATCACAATGATGTCACAAAGGACTGAGAACTCAAAACAAACATGGTGGAATCCCTTTTACAATGCTGATATTAGAGACAGGCTGAACATCCATTTTGTGATATATCTTTTCTTGCTTTTGTCTACATAGTTGTGTTATTTGAAGAGATGTGACTTGACTCTCATTGTATCCAAATCCTTATATCGAGTCATGTAATATCACTAATAGCAATATGGCACTTTATTGTTTATGAATCACTCTCCTCACAACAACCAGGTGAGGTAATCAAAAGATGAAGAAATTAAGGCTTAGAAAAATTAACTATTTCACCAATATCACATAGCTAGTAAATAAGAAAGCTGAGACTTGAACTCAAATATTCTGTCTACAAACTCAGGGCTCTTTACATATATCTTGCTTCCTCTTCAGACAAGTCAAAATAAGTTATTCCTAGAAACTTTAAAATTTTGTCTTAAATTGAAGTGTTAAAGTTTATTTTGATTCATCTCTATTCTGCACACATATTCTTTGTATTGTAGATCATTTAAAAATATTTACTAAGATACCAAGGACAAATGACCGATTCCCAGCATCTTACATTTTTAGAAAGTGGAATTCATTACATCACCAGGTTGAAATAGGAATCTGAGAGTGTATACATTCGATGATGAATTGCTCAGAATCCTCCTTACTAATTTCCACTGAAAATCATAATGATTATCCAAAAGGCTTTGCCACATTAACTACAAGGAAGAATTTTAATAAACATCTTTTAAATAAAATGCATAAGATTGTGATCACAATATTCAGTGAAACATGCAATTCAAAAGAAATCTTACTGTCCATGGAAAAGGATGTTCTATAATTAAATTCGATATACATATACTAATGAATAATACTCCAACTCTAAAGATAAAAGAGATTTTTCCAATACTGGCATCCTAAGTTTAGAAGATTGATTGTATAAGGAAGTTTCCTTCCCCCAGTAGCATATTAAAATTTCAATTTAATTCAACCCAACAGCATTCTCTAAGTGCCTACTATGCTCACTAGTTGTCTGAGAAATGGGACAAAATAGAAAGAGCTCTTGCCCACAAGGAGCTTATAATCTACTTGCAATACTATTTTTTCTTAATTTGCCGTATAGTTGAAATCCATTACGATACTGATATTGAGAGATAAGATAACCTTTGAGTTATGAACTTTCCATGGTTCAGCATGAAATGCACTATACATCTCAATACCGAATGTATACATTCAAACACTATATGTCTCAATGCCAGGAGAATGCAAGATCCTCAAGGGCAGGTGTCCTTTTATTTTTGTCTTTCTATCATAATCACTTCATACTGTGTCTAGCACACAATTGGAATGTAATTAAAATCATTTGAATTGACTGCAAAGGGAACATATTGTTACCTACAATATAACCAAACCCATGATTTTGTAAGCGATTTTGTAATAGGGTGTTTTTTTTTACTATACACAATATAAATCACTTAAAGTCTATGGGATGGTGGGTTACTTTTTTCAACATTCATGAAATAAATAGAAATACATTTGAAGACTTTCGTCTACTTCCATCCAACTCTACACCCACACAATTTTCAAATCACAATTCTGTATGGAAACTTGCCCCATTAAACTCTAGTGCCTAGATGTATCACATACTAAGCTATTTTTAAAGCTCAAAATGAGAACTTTAGAAGAGTTCTAAGACATTCTTGAAATCTATTGTAAGGCTGTGAGGTACAGCTAGATAGATGCATCCACAGGGAGACATGTAAGCATCATTACACCAGCTTGGCATGTATTTATGTATGTATGTATATAGAGACATATAGACCCCTGTTTGCATATTGAAATTTCTGAAAATTAGGGGGGAGAAAGTGAAAACTAAATAAATATTTAATATGTCAGCACCTGTCATGCAGTTTTGGTGCACAAGGCCTATTGACTAGTAGTAGTATTGCTACTCTAACCAACTTCATTAAAGAATAAAAGAAAAGTAATAAGTCATTTCACACTCTGTCTGACCATTATCCAATAATAGCAAGATTTCATGCAAGGGTACAACATTATGCCCATCTGCAATCACAGTCTCTTTGCAAAAATCTCAATTCACACTTCACATGCAGCTAACCTTGTTACCATCCCTTCCTAAATCCATCAGTGTTGCAGCTGCACGTCTTCACAGCCCCACATCTTAAAATTCATCACTTTGGCACCTTAGCATCACTGCAGGTCAAGATAAAGAATCCAACCAAGAATAATTAAAGGGCACCCAGATGTTTAGTTTACTCATCTCCAGCCTTTCCTTTAAAATATTTGAATCGCCTGTGTGTATTACTTCTTTTATATTTTTAAGATATGTGCAATGTGATTATTTTAAGGGTTTGAGACCTGAAACAATACATTTCAGACTATTTTTTTTACAAGTATAGTTCTTTGTAGTTGAAATTTGAACAAGAGGCGTGATAATGAGTAGGTTGAGGGAAGGAAAGGTGTTATCTCATTAAGGTAATTACTAAGACATCCCCACCATTACATCGGTTTGAAAATGTGGCAATTACAGCGCCCTACATGGGCTCCTGGAGACAAGGGAACAAGACAGTTCTCTTGGAACTTCTATGTTACGGTTAATGCGTGTCATGTAAATGAAAGGGTAGAATATTGCTATTTAATTCCTTGTCCCCCCTGCAAATTTCATTGTTTTTTTCTCTTTAACCTGAATTTGGTTCTCATGAAAGGTGCCAGATTGACAGCCCTGGAGGCTGAAACCCTCTATTTATCCACAGAGCAGCCAGAGGACAGAAGGCAGCAGAGTAAGCTTTCCCCATGTTCCAGGGCAGCAACGGCACACTGCCAATCTACACCGAAAGGGGAATGACCATATTTTCTGTTCTTTGATCAAACAGATTGCCAAATCTGTATCCAACTGAAAAGAGATTCCACAGATACTCACAGATAGTTCTTTGAAAGAGAGAGGAGCATCTCAGTTCATTCCACCTTAGCCCATACAAAACAATCCACAATGGTCTCAATTCACTTGGGTTCTATTTGTTGTAATGACCTAAGGATGAAAAACCTACTCCATTTCTATCTCTCACAATCATTTTTGCTATTTTCCACTCTTGATATTTTCTTTTTTTGTTGTTTTTTCTAATTTTTTGCCCCCTAAAAGCCCCTGAGATGATGTTCCAATAGCATTCACATAAGTCTATGTCCAGTCTCCATGCCTTTGCATGATATATCCTCCATGTATGGCATGTGCCTCTCCTCTGCCTAACAGAATCCCTTACTTCCTTCAAGACTCAACTCAGGCACTACATTCTATGTTGAGCTTTTCCTAATTTCTCAATTTCTAATGCCCTTTGCCCTTAAACTACATTGCATTTATTCTGTATATATACATGTGTACACATTGTGTCCTCCAATAAGATGTAAGCCACCCGAGTGCAGATACAGCCTAATGTTTCTCTTTGTATCCACAGTACCTAATACAGCACCTGGAAAAGAATAAGTGCCTAATAAATGCTCATTAATTGACTTTGAGCCTCTTTAGTCACAGAAAACCTAGTTCTGTTAAGAAAAACACCAAATATATTCACCACTTCTTATGGCTTCAGAGAAATGTAAAAGCTCAGGGTAACCTAAGCTGTAGTATTGTCCAGACTGAAAATCTGAGTCATCACCTTTGACTTCTTCAAAAGCTGTCATCAAGACTACAGCTATAAATAATGAAGACCTGAAGTTGGGTATGGAATTAGGCCTGTTCGAGTTGGCCAGCACTTTCCTTCTTTGAATTCTCTCACTACTCCTCCCCACCACCCACCCAGATCTCTAACTCCCCTATCTATTACAGTTCCTGAAATGAAAGCAGTCATTATGGTTTTACTAAATGAGGTGGAAAGGTCTTAATGTTTATACAAATTCTAATAGAATTTTACCCTAATAAATATCTTTACATGAGGACTTTGGGTATGTGAAAATAATTGTGCCTTCTGCAAGTATAATTAGGTGGCAAGACACACCAAGGCACATGTTGTGCTGCATAATGTCAACCCTGAGGCATCAGCAAGGGAAAGGCGAAGCCAGCACCCTCCTTCAACCACCTGAGAAGAGGCAGGAACTGAAAGTGCCCTGGCCAGCAAGAAGTATGGCCACCAGTCAAATAGACCTTGGAAAGCATGGAAAGCATGACGTGTGGAGGAATACACACATATTTCTAATCTTATTTCCATATATAAATACATATTAGTGTGTGTATATATATAAATATGATTTGATGAGGAAAGAAGGAAGGAAGGAAAGAAGGAAGAAAGGAAGGAAGGGAGGGAGGGAGGGAGGAGAGGAAATGAGAGGAGAGGAGAGGAGAGGAGAGGAGAGGAGAGGAGAGGAGAGGAGAGGAGAGGAGAGGAGAGGAGAAAGGCAGAGAGGGAGCAAAGGAGAAAGGGAGAAAGGCAAGAAGCGAAGGAGGAAGGGAGACTTAGGCCCTTCTCTTGGGTAATCAGGCTAAAGTGGAATGAAGTGTTGCCAGTTTTCAGCTATATGTGAATTCCTTCCTTACTTGTCCAAGATACACCATTAGTCAAAGGCTTAGGCAGACTCCTCCCCCTTGGGTGCTAGGTACTGCTGTTTGCACCAAGCACTGCATGGACTTCAATCTGGGAAAGGTTTAAGATTCTTTCTAGACATCAGTAGCTCCTGGCTTCTCAGAATGAAATCTAAAAAGTTTTATCATAACATGCAAGAATGTGTATTACTGGAAACCTTTAAACAAATCCAGAAAGGGGAAGAAAAGAAAGAAGACTTTTACATATGCTTACACATACCCAGCATCTATTTACTTCTAAATAAATGCAAACTTTCATCTAAATGTGTGTCTTTTATCCTCACAACAAGCCTGGGAGACAGATACTATTATTATCCCCATTTTACAGTTGGAGAAACTGCAATATATAGAGGGGTTAAGTGACTTACCCAGGGTCATACAGCTAGTAAATGTCTGAGGCTGGGTTTGAACTGAGGTCTTCCTCACTCCAAGTCCAGCACTTCATCCACTACATCACCTGGTTGTAAGACAAATCAAACCCAGATTCCATAATCTGAAGTCAAAAATATTCATGGGTTCCTAGATGTAAAGCTAGAGGTGATCTCAAAAGATCATCTAGCCCAACTGTCTTATATTGATGAGGAAACTTTAGGCCCAAGGAAGTTAAATTATTTGCCTAAGGTCATACATAAAGCAAGTATCAGAAACAGGATATGAACATAGGCTCATCGATACCAGATTCAGAGCTCTGTGCACTGTTTATCCTGCACAGAGAGACAAATAACCTGTTGGGATACTTTCCAAGGCTGAGAATGAGCTCCATGATTGGTTAGTGTGATTTGATCAATGGAATCATTTGGGGGAAGTCATGCAGATGTGTTCATGGGGTCTATATGAGTGTATTTGTCCCAAGTCATTTCCCAGCAAGAACCTTACCAGTCAATCCAAAGATAGGAAGAAAGAAAGAAGAGTCAAGGAAAGAAGTTATGTGGTTATTTCCTTTCCCAATGAGAATTCTCTTACCTTCCAGGAATCTTAAGTGGATAGCTTTCTCAATTGAAACTACAATTATCCCTTCCACATTGAGATTTCCATCATCGTGGTTTCAATATATGGCCAGTAGGCATAAAAAATTAAATGAGAATTTGGGTGATGTTTTGCAGAAGCCACAGACAACAAAAAGGTCAGAAGATGACACAGAAAAGTTTAGAAACTCAGAAATGCCTAAAATATATGTATAATATTATATAATACCAACATGTTTTCTCTTTTAATGCCATAATAATTCAGACTTCTTCTCTATTATGAAGGGAAGGCCAAAAAATTTTAGAAGGATTTTCCAGATTACGGGGGCATCATTCCCCTAATCCCTCTAATGTGGAAGATCAGATAACTGTATTACAGAAATCGGATTCTAAAAATAGAACACCAGAAACACTTACGGTCATTAACCTGATTTCCACACCTTAAGGTATTTTTTCCACTCATCTGGCAAATATATTCATATAGAAAGAGCTATGGATAGGCCCCGGACCTCTGATATCATTGGTGTAGGGAACTACTTACATGGGGCTTCCTCTGCCAATGGGAGTCAGTACATTGACTGAAACCTATAGAAATTTGCTCAAACTCAAGAAGCAAGTAAGTGTCGAAGGCAGGATTTGAAAACTGACTCTAAGGCCAGTTATCTATCTCCTATAACACATTCCCATGTACATATGTACATATATATACATGCATATGTATGCTTAAGCATAATGTGCAAAGTACTGCACTTTTATACAGCAGCAGTAAGAGAGACCTAGCCCAAAAGGCAGCAGTCTTGGCCAAATACCTTAAGATATGGAAATCAGGCTAATGACCATAAGTGTTATTGGTCTTCCACCCTATCCAAGTTTCTCACTCTTACTTGAGTCCTCCAGGATGAGTTACCCTATTATTATTAAAAATCTTCGGAGAAAAATTTACCATGGTATTATCCCATAGGTTATAGCCGCATTTGAACACCATACAAACAAGCTGATCTTTCTGTACAAGGGATAGAAAGGTCTTAGGCTTTTTCCATCAGAGGAATAAGTCACCAAGATAAGGATGGAATGAACCAATGGGCTTGAATGAAGATATTGGTTAGCAACAATAGCTCCAGATATCAATTGGTTGATGGAATCAAGTAAAAATTTGAAGAACATGAATACTTATAAATGTGGAGCTTCTCTAAAAATGTATATCTGGCCGTTGGAAAGATTAGTTTCATTTCTAGGGATGAGGAGAGGAATGCTCTAGAAAGCACACCAGAGCCTCTAGCATGAAGCAGAAATTCTTGTACTACGTGGTCCCTTTCTTTGAGGCATTCCTATTTGCTTGTCTTATTCCAAATACTGTCCTTCATCACCAACAGGGATTTTGTTCTAAAAGCACCTATATGATGTTATGCTCCTTTGAATGCCCAGAAGGGCACCCATTAAACTACCCAGTAATTAATGATGCTAATTAAGAGTTGGGCACAGCTTTCACATAGCCTGCTCAGTAGTTGGCAGAGCCCAAGAACAAGAAAAGAGATAACTCGACACAGAGGTCTTGTATACAAAAGGCAACCAGAATTCTATTGTATGACAAAACAGAATGCAGGAGAAGAGGTCTGCAATAAATGTTGGAGATTGGGAGAAAGAAATATAATCTTTGTGCCCACTAAAAAGGAATCAAGTTTCAATCTTGAAATTGTTTGGGAAGGGAAATTTGAATGTTTATCAAGGTAAGTAAAGTAGAAACAGAATTTATCTGGAAAATCATGTGAAATTTTCTTCTGCAAAGAATTCTAAAATCCACCATCCTCACTTTAGCCACATAGGGACTCCAAGTTATCAGGAGTGCTTTCCTGAGTTAAAAGCCCTGCCCTCTCTGCACAAGCAGCACCATACTGGAGATGACCACCTGAGAAGCCAGGTGAGTGATGGCAAGTTCCCACCATGCACCCAATCTTCCCTCAACCCCTAAGCTCACGGCCTAGGCTAGTCCTGAAGGAGTGTTTGATGAGTCTGGGCCAAGAATATAAGAGGGAAGAGGTTGAAAGAAAGTCGCTGATGATTTCTGAGAAGAACGAAGGCTTTACATTTTGTGTGTTCCTTCACGTTGGGTTCTACCTTTCTAAGAAGAGGCTTTAGGGGCTGCGGATTGGTCTTCTGTGTTGATTTGAGGGAAAAGTGGCATCTATTGTCATTATACCGACGACCTCTGGGCCCAGGCAAAAGCCTTCCAAGCTGCAGAGCAGGGAGAGGCTTTGGCTCCTCCCCAGCAAGCCTTTGCTAAGAACCTATTAAACAGGGACGGGTTAGAGTTGATCTGTCACTGAGAAGTACTTACCCAGACATCTTTTGGTTTTCAAATTACTTTATTGATCTGAAGATTTTGTTCTTTGGAATGTGACCCTGTTTGGTCTTAGAGCTAATCAGGAAACGCTACAAGGGAGAGCACTTTGTAATCACCTCCCCAGCCTCCTCCGGAACATTCCCAACACTAGCCCTGACGCACTCTCCCGCCTCCTGGCTTTTCCTCCTTCCCCTGCCCTTTCACAACCCCCGATTGAGGCACACTGGGCAATGGGAGTGGAATGAAGGAAGGCGCTGAAAAGACTTGGGGTGGGGGTGGAAAGGAAGGCAGAAATGAGATGTGCAGTTCCAGGGTTTGTGTGGGTCCTGGGAGCTGTCTGTGGTGCTGGATGGGGTGAAGAGAGGGGAGAGAGAGAGAGAGAGAGAGAGAGAGAGAGAGAGAGAGAGAGAGAGAGAGAGATTGACAAGGATGGTAGCACCATAGATAGTCAAACTGACAAGCACACCACGACAGGCTTGTGAAACTCAACCTGGGAGGAAGGGAATAAAAAAGCATCCTTAGGTCACATCTTCCTCCCTGAGAGATGACCTGGTTTTTCAGTGCAAAAGGCCAGCCTCTTAAACACACACACACACACACACACACACACCCCGCATATTTCCCCTCCTTCCCTCCCTGGTGTGCCCAGTGCCAGCAGCTGAGACACTCTGGACAGGGAAGTGGCGCATCTGCAAAGTTATCTGGAGCCTCGGAGGACTCAATTCCGGGTGGGAGGAGCTCCAATTAGGACCCGGCCCTGAGATTTGCCGGGCCTGCGGCCTCTCAAGCTAGTCCCAGCACCGCTGCTCCGAGCCGCTAGGCTGTGATGTGCCTTGTTGGACCAGTTCTCTAGCAGAAGCATGGAGTCATGGCAAAGGAAAGGTGGGGAAGGGAAGAGATTCAAAGACCTGGGGCCACTGCGCCACACTCCCAGTGCCAGAATCCCCAGCCACAAGCTTCTGCCCCCACGTCTCACGGCCTGGCCGACCTCATTTCACTGAGAGGTTCTGCGAAAGACTGGAGGATACTAAGGATCATAGATTTAGAGCCGAAAGGGACCTCAGAGGTCATGTAGCCCAAGCCCTTTATTTTACGGAGGAAACTCAGACACAGAGAGGTTAAAGACGTGCCCGAAGTCACACAGACAGGCAGGGTTGACGTTTGAACCTAGGTCCTGACTCCAAATCGCTCTTCCCACTGTCCCATACTGCCTCTCTAGACCTTGGAATTGGGCAATCCTGGACCTCACTTGGCAATCCTTCCTCCTGACGCCCACCTAATGGTGGAAAATGAAGTTCCTATTTCCCTGCATGTGGATTTCAAAAGGTTCCACACTGTTTGGAAGGCTGTGCCCAGCTCTTTCTGTACAGTTTTGAAACCACGTGGCTTAGGAGAAACCAAAGTTCCCTTAGCCCTGGGGAGTGCTTTTCCAAATATTTTCAGAAAGTTAAAAATATACCAAAACAAACTACCCACAAAGCGTCTATTTCATGGGGTGGGGGAAGCGGGGATCTGGAAAACAAAACTCCCGGGTAAAAAGGAAGGCAGTGAGATGGCTGGGAAGGAGAGTGGCGGGGGAGGGGAAGAGAGCGGAGGGGAGGGAAGGGGAGGGTTGATTTGAGGGTAAACTGTTCGATTTGCAACAGAAGAAATCTGCTGCCTAATTTGCCGCCGTTTGGGCTTTCATTTTAAGGGGTGGAGCAAAAATAGACTGATACAGGGTGTTAGGTGTATTTGCTGCAGGCGATGAAACAAAGCTGCGATCGTTACTTTACAAACTCCTTGAAAAATTGCTCGCTGACAGAAGGCTGGCTGGTTGCTAGCCGGAAAAAAAAAAAAGGGAAAAAAGCCAACTTTCTACGCCCCTCTCTATCTACCCGGCTCTAGGTTGTGGGGGTTTCCTTTCCTGGCTATTGGTTGAATGAACCTCTGAAGCTTTTTTTTTTCTAACAAGCCTGTAAAGATACAATCTCTCCCTCTCTCCCTCTCTCCCTCCCTCTCTCTCTCTCTCTCTCTCTCTCTCTCTCTCTCTCTCTCTATCTCTCTCTCTCTCTCTCTCCCCTCCCCTCCCCCCCCAATTCCAAAGTAAATGAAAGTTGCCTCTTTTTGTTGGCAGCTCAGCCCATTGCAGGCAGACACCAGGAGCTCCAAACGCCGCAAATCTAAAACTAAGCTCGCCCTACAGCAAGTGCACCTTCTCGAAGGACCTGGGCATTTGGCGTGAAGTTTCCTACAGCTGACCATCAGAAGAAGAAAAAAAAGCACCCGAGAATCCAGAACTGTGCTTCCAGACTCCTTTAGGGGAAAGTTCGAGTCTGATCTCCTTCTCCCCTCACCTCCACTCACAGGATCCCATTCTTAGGGGCAGCCAGCTGGAGGAGAGGAAGGAAGTTAGGAAGGAGAGGGGGAAGTATGCCCTAAAGGAAATGATAGGGTTAGACCTGGGTGTCGATTTTTTTTTAAGCAAATTGTTTGAAGGAGAAGCCTCATATCTTCAAAGTTTAGAGACAGAAACAAAGACACTAAAAGCTAAAAGCCTTCCTTCTTTCCTTCCTTAGGAGGCACACGCTCAAAGCGGATAGCCTGGGTGCCCCTGAGTCCACACAAGCAAAACGGAGAGAGAATGAATGGGAAGCAGTAACACATATAGTTTGCAGACAAATAAGTCGAAGAGCATATAGAAACCTGCTATTGAGCTTAGGGGCCTGGACCGCAGCAGATGCTGAGACTACCTCGATCGAATTCCCAGGCTAACTGAGGAATCCCTGCACTTCCGGACTTTCTTTTTACTCGTCAGGACCCTTATCACCCAGGGTGCTGTGGGTTCTCTGCTGAGTCCAGCTAGAGCCCGCCTAGCTGAGATTCAAGACAACTCCCCCAAAAGCCAACCAGTCCCACGTTGCAAGCTCAGCTGGTGCAGCGCAGGAGGGGGGCGGGGAGGGGTGATAACCTTACATAAGGGCCTTTCTTTGTATGATGCCCAAGTTTGCGAACTCCAAGTGACCTCTTCGAGTCATCCCCAGTGTCTGGAAACTTACTGAGCCCTGCTCTGGCGGTGGAAGCGGCCCCAGCTTTCCATAGGCGGTGTCCTTCTGAAGCAGGCCCAGGTCCATGCCCTTCTTTATTTTTAGGCTTAAATGAAACATAGGAAAAAAAAAAAAAAAAAAAACAAGGATCAGAATGGAGCAGAGGGACTCACCCTGGGCTAGCGCTCCAGACCTCGGTGAGGTTCCGGTAGCTCTCCAGAACTCGAGGGCTACTTCGGAACCAGGAAACTGAGAAGGATTTGGGAAGCTCTTCGTCCCCTCGCCCCTTTCATTAGATCTAGGCGAGGCCGATGTTTTTTGTTTTTTTGTCTTTTGTTTTGTTTTTTTTTTTTATGCCCGAGATGATGAGCAAAGAAAAATCAGCGAGCCATCCCCTAATTAGCCAAGGGCAAATCCACTAGTCCCGAGGCAATTTCCTCCCGGATTTCACCTCGCAGATCCTCAGGCCTCCCCACCGCAACCACCACCTCCGACTCCCCGCCGCTCCACCACCGCCAGTAAAATAAAACACCACCATCACTTGAGGGATCAAACCTCAGAGGAGTTTGACCAGGACGACTAGATGACTGTTTCGTAGCTAATTGTCTTATGTCTTTTTCACTCCGGGGAAGAGAAAGTGCTATAGACCCGGGACAGAGGGAGAGATTGGTGCGGAGGGAGGGGGGGTGGTTTCCAGAGTTGCTACAGAAGTGTAGAGAACTAGACTGGACTGGGGGATGGGGAGGCAGTGAAGGAGAAGGCATTGAACTCTCCCTTCTCCGAAGCTAGGACACTCCACTGTTCCAGCGGGGAGCCCAGATCGCCACTGAACTGGCCTAGATCGAGGAGAGCCCGGAGCATGGGCTGAACATCCCGGCTCTCACACTCAGCAAGCCACTCTCAAAAACTCCACACTGACTGCGCCTTAAGGAGGTTAGGAGGTTTAGCGCAAGCTTTCCACTGGATCTTGACGTCTGGTCTACCTGAGAGGCTGCGGTTGCCGAAGGCTGAAGCCGTCCAGGACTGAGAGGCAAAGAAAGTCCCCACACAGAAGCCTCATTTAGCTGGATCTCCCAGCTACGTTCAAGCTGGGGTTTTGCACACACGCACACACCAAACAACTCTTGGAACCCAGGGGTAAAGAGGACAGATGCATGGACAGATAGATGTGTGGACGTCCACTAAGGAGAACAAGGGATCAAAGCTCTAGCCAGGGTTTTGTTTTCGAGGCTTTTCCCCCATCCCCCCAGTTCGCTGGCTTCCTTCCCTAATCGCTCACACTGAGCCGCCTCCCGCTCGCAGTCTGTCCAACTCGCTACTTCGGAGCAGTCTGAGGCTGGGGGAACAGCTGCTAGGCCCGAGCAGGAGAGCATTCCAGCTTCCCGGCGCCACAGCCACCCAATCCAGAGAGCATTCAGTACCTTCCTGTGTTCCTTAGAGAGTCAGAGAAGAAAAGGAACTACGGGAGGCTGGGGGTTGAAAGAGGAACGTATACACAGACACACACACCAGCAGCCGCCACAATTCGCTGCAACCAGCATGCATCACAAGCACCCCAAACAGGATCATTTCCTCTGCAGACCTTGCCTTGGCAAGACAAGGAGGGAGAAAAGAAGTGTGAGCTATCCCCACCAAAGAAAAGTGAAATGAAGAGGTAGACAGAGGCCACCACCCTCCCACTGACTTTGTTCTCAAGCACGCTTCAAAAAACAAAAAACAAAACAACAAAAAAAACTTCCACTCCCACCCCCAAAACATAATAGGACACTTCAAATGACGGCTACGAAAAGGTCAAAGCTGGAAAAAGAACCTGTTTTTATAGAAATCAATCAAAAGTATTTACAGATTTTGTAATCACCTGAATTCTGAGGGGGGAGAAAGTACTGTTAACCAAGTTTCATTTTTTCTTTGTCAGTAATCTTGCTTTAGTAAAATTAGCTTCCTTGGATTTCAACACTTGTTAAAAAAAAGATAAACTTTATTTTTTTAAAATCTTCAATCACAAAAAATCTATATTTTTTCATCTAAGCATTTATTTTTTTTTTTTTTACGGAACCCAAAAGACATGGAAAGAAAGGGGGAAAATCATGTATTTACTAACGTATATAAGTGAATCTTTTTTGGACAACATATAATAAATATGATATATCATTGATCATTCAGTCTTTCCAATGTACATCTTTAATAGTTTGGAGCATGCCACTTTTCCAAAAGAAAAAAGGTCATGAGAAAACAGTGCAAAGTTCTCAGTTTACCCTCCTCTTTTCTCTAGGGGCAGGCGCCAAGTCCTCTGGAGTCCTCTGCCACGCGTCTCTCTGCCTGGGGGCCTCCGCCTCTCCGTCTTTCTGTCTCTAGGCCTTCGTGGTTCTCCAAACCACCCCTACCACACCCCCTTTTCCCAAGAACTTGAAGTTTTGCCTCTTCAGTCGCTATTTCCACTTAAAAGTTACACCCTGCGTAGGTTCAGGTTTGTTATAGTTTTCCCAAGAGTCCCACTGCTCTGAGGGGAAGCGTCTCCAGCTCTTCTTGGCTGGAATGGGGAGGGAGATGGGGAGAGGAGGTGGGGTGCAGCAGACGCCCTGGCCCTGCTCAACTTTTTACAACCCCCGCACCCACACCCACTTGTTAGCTTCCTCTTCTTCCTCTTCCTCCTCCTCTTTATGTCCGCTGCCAAGGGCAGGTAGTTGCCTGGCTCTGGGGAGGGCAGGAAAGGGCAAGGGAGGGGTCCGGGGGAGTTAGGCGGGCAGGGGCAGCAGTGTCTCTCTTCACCGAGGGTGCGGGGTCCCCGGGATAGGGTTGGACAAAGGGTTGAGAGCTGGCTGGCCCCCTGGCCCCAGGCCGTGGATCAGAACCCGGGGCACAAGGGGCCGCTGGAGCTGCGGGTGGGGAGCGGGAGGAGTCCGATACATGCTGCTGTACATGGCGGCGGCGGCCGCCGCGGCCGTGGTGCTGTCCATGCTGCCCAGAAGGCTGGGATGGTAGAAATAAGGGGACGGAAACATCCTCTGAAGGGCAGAGTAATTCCCGGCCTCCGCCAGCAACTCAAGGCCCACCGCGGTCTGCCTTTTCCATTTCGTCCTGCAAGAAACCAAACACGAGAAGCACATGCATGCGTCTGTGTGGACCTAGCCATCCCTGGAGCCCCTCTCCTCATCTTGCCCCACTTCTCCCTCCCCGGGGGTGAGAGGAAGATTTGGAGGAAAAGGACCACCCTTTCCCATGTCTTGTCTGTGTCTTCAAATACAACTCTGAGAAGCTAGCAGCGCTATCATTATTTATTCTCATCATTATTTGATAAATTCAAAACGAGATGTCACTAAAGTTTTTCCTTCTTTCCCTGTCCCCCCTGGTGCTAGCCTTGGTTACGGCTTTGGTTCATCTCTGAAACTTTGCAAAAGCCAACCTCCACAGTCCCACACCAACGTCTCGGATCACCTAAAATCAAGGATCCTTTCTGATACACCAGCACCCTTGCCCTAGGCAAACACTGTATACCCAAACTACTGCTCAGCGTTCTCTTCTACCCCCTCCCCTCTTCACATACGCCGGCCCAAGCCTCTGGACTCTTTCCCCAAGCAGGCCGACTGAAGTCATACCAACACCAGAACCGCCACCACCACACCCCACCCCAGCCCCCAGTTCCCTCACTCCAAGAGCCTGGCTGAGAGAGCAGAGGGGACAGCAAACAAAGAGACGCCAACACTCGAAACCCTCCCTCCTCATCCCTCAGCCCATCTCAACCCCCCCGCCCCAGGCTGCGCAGCCACATCTCATCATGCAGGACCCTGCAGCAGGCGAGGGATGGAGCGTGGGGAAGGCAACGAGGTTTCAAAAACGGGAATTCGTTTGAGGGGGGCTGTTCCCAAGGGCATAACACTTCTGGGCCATTCAGAAAAGCCCACCTCGACATATTTTCCCCCTCCGGAAGAAAATAACAATTAAAAACTGTGATCGGATTCTTTCCCTCCCTCCTCTTTCCGTCGCACCCCCATAAAAATTCCCCATGAGGAGAGGAGAGGAGAGGAGAGGAGAGGAGAGGAGAGGAGAGGAGAGGAGAGGAGAGGAGAGGAGAGGAGAGGAGAGGAGAGGAGAGGAGAGAAGAGAAGAGAAGAGAAGAGAAGAGAAGAGAAGAGAAGAGAAGAGAAGAGAAGAGAAGAGAAATGAAATCTTTTTTTTTTATTCAAATGCCTTGTCAATGCAGAGCTGGTAGACCCATACTTAGCAATTCCAGCCAAATTAATAAACATGGCGCCTGTTTAGATTGGCTCCAAATGACACTAATGTTTTCCGACAGAATTAGGGTGGCTGAAACCGTATGTAATGAGACAGAAAATTATGGCAAAGATAACAACTGGACACAGTTCCCCTGTCTCACTTTCTAGATGATTAGAATACAAACCAGAGACATAACTCACCAAGATCAAGGCAGAGATAGAGGTAAAGATAGAGACACAGCTGCAGATGCAGATGGAGTCAGGAGTAGAGACACAGACACACAGAGACAGAGAGGCAGAGAGATAGAGATATACACACAGACAGAGCCAATTCCCCCTTCCTTAAATCCACAGCCCACTCCCCAGTCTGTGCTTGAAGCCCTTTCTAAGGAGCAACATCACTGCAGAGTTAACTATAATAACACTGAGACTTTCTTTCCCCCATCCCTTTTCTGAGCACTCACACACAAGAGACATCATAATGATCACCAAGACCGGCTATTTCTAAGTCAATTAACATGTCTAGGGTTTGTGTGTCCTTGTGTAACTTGTCGCTGGGACACAGAGAGGGTAAACACTGCCTCTGGTCCCTTAGCCATTTGCCCAATTAAATAATTCTTCCTGCCCATGGGCTGAGAGAGTGAGGATGGGCCGATTACTTTGACTGGACCCTTCTCCTAGTGAGATGAGCGGCCTGACCCCCCAAAGCCTTTGGGATTCTGCTGTCCACCGATATAAATTCCCTCCTTTGCAATCTTCCTTCTTCCTGTATCTGGCAGAGGAAGTTTTATATGGGGGAGGGGGGGCAAGCAGTTGAAATGGGGAGCACAGAAATTGAGGGGGGCAGCTAAGAGAGAAAAAAAAGTGTAACACAACTCCGTATTCACAGATATGGAGATACACAGTGTATGTATATAATTATACAACGATAACTATGCCATAGGTACATACACTCGTGTCTGATCTATATACACTGTCACTTGTAAGGTTCACCATTTTTATTTCCTTATTTTGCCCAAGTCTATATTACAGGTTCTTCGACTGTTATGAAGAGAGTGGGGGGGGGATGCTCCTGAGTCTGTTTCTTTGTGTAAAAAAGTAAACTCTAATCAATAAAAACGATGTTTTTCCATTTTAAACATCTCAAACAAGATTCTTGACTGTCATAAGGGCGTTGAGCGGAGGTGCTTTGTACCAAAAGTAGGACGTTTCTCCCGTTTGCTCCTAAGCGGTCATTCAACAACACCCCCACACACACACTTTACTGCTGCTGAAAGGCTTTGCCTGGCGAAGGGAAGGGCTAGGGAAGGAAATGGGGTTGAGGAATTGGTCCCACCTGTCCCACAGCCCGAGAGGGGTGGCCTGTGAAGTTGAGAGATCCAGGTCAGAAGGAGATGACAGTTTTCTGAACGTCACAGGCTTTCTCGAGAGAAGCCTACTCCCATTCCCTTTTGCCTCCCCCCCCCCCCTTCTCCCTTGCTTCTCCTGGGCCTGGCCTCCCTTACCTCCGGTTCTGATACCAGGTCTTAACCTGGGTGTCTGTGAGGTTGAGAGCCGCGGCAAGGTCCATGCGATCCTGCACACTCAAGTACTTCTGTCGCTCGAAACTCCGCTCCAGCTGGTTAAGCTGGTGATCTGAGAAGGCCGTTCTCGCTTTTCGAGGTTTCTTGGCCCTGACTGGGGGACTCTCCCGGCTACTTGTAATCTCCCGGTCTCCTTCTTCCTTTGTTCCTACGAGGAAAAACCATTCATAGCCATAGTTAAGAGCTAAGAGGGAAAACCGAAGTCTTTTTCTTTCTCACACACAAACACACATAGCCCCATAGAACCCGTCGCAGACACATCTCAGGGGGCTGAGCATCAATGACCCCAATCCCTTGGGATCGGCTCAGGCTCCAGTTTTTCCACAGTGTAGAGAGAAGGAGAATTTTTCCACCTAAGGAGTGACTTTTTGGATGGGAGGGCCTACTCCTGAAAAAAGATTCCTACATTTTCGAAAATATATGTGGAAAACTATTATTCCATAGGGAGGGAATAGGTATATTTTCTATTTCTCTTCATGTAATAATCGATTAACGGTTTCTTTTTCTGAATTACAATTCCTTGCATTTTTTTTTTCATTGGATGAATAGATTTCGGGAAGAAAGGGGCCCTGGCCGTTTTGTCTCCGGGCGACTGGTGAAGTTTGGTTTTTTTTCCTCTTCCTTTTCAGGCACTTGAAATGTAGTAGTCGTAGTAACAACAACCACCACAATAATAATAGTAACAACCACCCTTAGGGACTGCTTTCATCAGATCTCGGAATGTTTCAGAAATAATATGTCAGCCGGACTCCAAGTCGAGCTCCCAATCGCTGAGCACGTCCAGGTGACAGCGCTAAGATTTCCGGATTCTATTTGTCAACTTTGTTGTTTTTTTTTTTTTTCTTTCCTGAAATGCTGGGAAATCGATATGTCAATCCATCTCTGTTTGTACCAGTTTTTGCAGCGCTCCTTGATCTTCCCTGCAGGAAGAACAATAATCTCTCTAATTGACCCACTGGGGAGGTTGGTGCACAAAAAATCGCCAGACCAGACTGTACATCTGTTTTGGGCACTATTATGCTAATGTTAAAATAGCAAAATGAATGTCTCACATCCCAGTCTCCCAGCTTGTCGCTGCTCTGCCTTTCTGAAGACGAGAAGGGATTTTTTAAAAATAATAATCAGAATACCAATAAGAAAAATATATTCTCTCTCGGAACAGTGGAAACTGTCTCCCCATGCAAACTCCATGGTCAGAGAGAAGTGATCATTTAAAGAAAAAGGGTTTTTTTTATTGATTTTCTTTTCACGAACACACAAAATCCATCCCTCGGTGAATGCAATGTTCTGCACGTTATGGTTGTGGTTATTGCTGTATTTGTATTTGTTGTTGAAATTGTAGTTGTTTAAATTTTAACGCCGACTCTCAGTTCCTTTTAAAGAATAAAAATATTTCTGTGATGCTTACTTGCAGTAGCAAAAGCAAAGAATTTGTGTGTTTGGGTTTAAAGAGACTCAAGAAGAGAACAATCTCTTAAAATAATACCATCTTTGTCATTTTAATCATAATCTCCCCCAAAAGTTGCCCCTTACAAATCAGGTTGAAAATTTCTCATATTAATTAAGTGCTGCTAAATCCCCATGATTGGTGTTTAGAAAACATGGAAGAAAATGAAAGGCATTTGCATTTAAAAAAATAAACACCAGGTTGCAAACACACTCCCAGACACAACACACGTAAGGTCTAATTTTCTCTGCCCCCCCATACATACAATCTCTCCCCCCAGCCCCCAAAGTCTCAACTACAAAATTTGAGCCGAACCCTTTCATCAACCGAAAGTGGTGTTGTTATTTTTAAGGGAGAGACAAAAAGAGATGGGGAGAAAGTCAAAAGGGACGAAGGAAGGAAGGAAGGAAGGAAGGAAGGAAGGAAGGAAGGAAGGAAGGAAGGAAGGAAGGAAGGAAGGAAGGAAGGAAGGAAGGAAGGGTTCAATATAATGAATAAAAAGAGAAAAGGGGACGGGGTGAAAGACATATTGTCGAGGTTGTAAACGCAGCGCTTGCATGGAACTTTAGACAGGCACCCAAAAGAACAACCCGGAAGGCGAGCTCAGGCCACCAACTCGTTGGGAAGTGGCACTTGGCGACTCCAGTGAAAAACAAAAAACCCTGCCGGAATCAAAACCACCCGCCAACGATTCTCAGAAAGCCAGGGGAGAAGAATGAAGAGGAAGAGCTAGAAGAGAAAAAGACACACGGGGAGAAGGAGCCAGAGAGCGTGCAGGAAGGCCCCGGAAGACTCGGACTCACCGTGGCATTTGACGTCGTTCTGGACATCATCGCGCTTGTCCAGTTTGGTTTTGCTGTCTTCTTGCTCGAGTTTTGGCCTGAAGCTCTCGTTGGCTGCGTTCCCCTCCTGTTTCGGGGTATGATGAGGAGACGAGACGCTGGTGCTGTACGGTGCACAAGCGGCCAGCGGTTTGCTGTCGCCCAGAATGTCTTTAATTAAAAAAGAAGACGTGGAAGTCCTGGGGGCCGAAGCGGCCGAGCCCAGCTGCGGGGGCTGCGGCTGCTGCTGGGGCTGAGATGGTGGCTGCGGCTGCGGCTGCTGCTGGGGTGAAGACTGCAAACTTTGTGGCGGCGGCGGCTGCTGCTGCTGTGGCGGAGGCGGCGGCGGCGGCCCGTGATGGAGATGGTGATGGTGCTGTATGCCGTCCTGGACCAGGTGGGGCTCCGAGTGCTCCAGGGTGACGGAGATGGGAGACGAAGGAGCAGTTCCTACTGTATCAATCTCCGAACAGGGGGACGGGGTGGCCTGGCTCCTAAAATCCGTGCTCCGGCCGTCGACGTGCTGGCGAAAATCTCCGTTCATCACACCCGGGCTGCCCGAGTTGGCGCTGGACAGAATCGTGTCTATTCCAAAACTAGACCCACTTGCCCCTTCCATGGCTGTCATTTCTACATGAGGCTCGTCTCCATCCACCGTACGACACTTGGAAAGGGGGCAACGACCGCCCCGGGTCAGAGCAATAAAGCGAGGACTTTAAAAATAATAACGATGGTCTAATAAAATGCACACTTCTCAGTGCTTTTTAAGGGAAAAAAAGTCTGGGAGGAAGGACAAAGAAGGGAAACTGGGGCCGTGGGTGGGGTGGGAGTGGGCGATCAGTGGAAGCTTTTGGACACAACTTTTTTTTAAGAGGGTAGGGGAAAAAAAGGGAGGGAAGGAAAGTTACAAAAAATGATTCAGAGGAAACGAAGACGCGATTTCAGCACTACTCGCGCACGTGGCGTTGGCTGTGTGGTTCAGTGTGAACCACGGCGGGTGTGTGGAAGAGAGAGGACCTAGCTGCCGCCGCCGCCGCCGCCGCCGTCGCCGCTGCCCGGGGCTGCTGCAGGGCACTGGGTGTAGGCGGCGGCGGAGGCGGCGGAGGCGGGCAGCGCGAGGTGGGGCTGCGGCAGCGGCGGGAAGGGGCAGCCAGCTGAGCTCCACGGCTGCAGGGAGGCGCGAGGTGGCCCGGGTTCGGGGCTCCGCCGCTCTGGTGCCGAGTTATTGAACTTTCTGGGAAAGTTGTGGTTCAGCAGCTGCAGCAGGAGGAGGAGGAAGAGGAGGAAGAGGAGGAGGAGGAGGAAGAGGAGGAGGAGGAGGAAGCGCAGCGCGGGGCGGACTCTGGCCACTGCCTGGCTCCTTCCCTTGTAATCCGGCTCCTCTTGGGCTCCAATGACTCCCTCCCGTGACGTCACGGCCATTGCCGCCGCTTTCCCCCCTCCGTGTTTTATTCTCACCCCCTTTATTGCGACATCGCGGCCGTCCCGCGGCCCCCATTGGTGGCTTCAGCAGAAGAGACAGACGCCAACGTGCCAGGAGCCAATGGCAGCGCGGCTAGCGGACCTTGTCAGTTCCGAAGATACAGTCCCGGTTGCTCTTTTTAGAATCCCCAGGACCCTTCTTTCCTGCAACCCTAGAATCAAACACCTATTCTAACAGTAATCCCTATAATAACAATAACGTGGGCAGGAAAGAACTAAAAGAGAGGAAGGAAGGAAGGAAGGAAGGAAGGAAGGAAGGAAGGAAGGAAGGAAGGAAGGAAGGAAGGAAGGAAGGAAGGAAGGAAGGAAGGAAGGAAAAGAGAGAGAGAGAGAGAGAGAGAGAGAGAGAAGCTAGTGACAATTTGTTGTGGTTTTTTTTTTCAGGTAAAGGTAGCAGGAAAAGGGAAGGGGACCTAATTGCATTTAAATCCTTCCAAAGTGTATGAAAACGGCTTCTTAAAGTCTGCCTCTGCCACAGTCATAAAGGAACTGAGAGAAGAGGAAGGGGGAAGAGTCGAAGTAAACAAATTAAGAAATATGTAACTTCAGAGCTCCGGCCCTTTGTGCCGTCTACCGCTGGGCGAGCCAGCGTAGTTCTGGGATCTGGTTAAGGCTCTAACGAGCCATGTACCCCGCCAAGCCAAGGGGGACTGATGAGTGTTTTGCAGTGGTATCGAAAAGAGAGAGGGTCGAGCTTCTAAAGATGCCTCCCCAGGAAAAGGAGAAGTGAAAAGGCACGGAATAGATCCGGTCAGGAACCTAGGAGCCCAAGCCAGAAAGTCTGTCTGAATTGATCTCAGGTCAAAGCAATTGCCAGTAGAATTGGATTCTCACAGCTTCTCCCAAGTGGGGACTAACTAACAGCGGGGCGAGCGGCTCAGGATCAGTTAGGGGCATGGTGTAGGTAGGGCTTCAGGTCCCTCTTCTTCCTGGAGCTCTTCCGAAATTCGGGAGTCCCTTCTTTACCTGTCTCCATCAGCAGCCCACCCCCACCTCCAATTCCCATCTCTCTCTCTCTCTCTCTCTCTCTCTCTCTCTCTCTCTCTCTCTCTCTCTCTCTCTCTCTCTTTCTGGCTTCTCTGGTGTTGGCCGCTCGGTCGCGATCGGAATAGTTACTGTTGATCCGCCTGGGACTCGGAAAATTATTCTACTGGTTCTTTGGAGGGTATCAACTTGTATTAATTTTTCTAGGACGACTCCAACCTGTCTCTTGTTGAATGTCAGAGTAATGGGAAGTGCCACTGACAAGACGGCGTATTACTCCTGATTAAGTACCGTGTCAACCTAATTAGCAGAGTAATTATAAGGTGCTAATGAATGATTCAAAGTTCTTTGAGTTACATTTTACTCCGAATTACCATTTTAAGGACCCTATGAGTCTAAGGTAAACCGTGTTTCTGGAATCGCTTCCGCGGAGAGGTGCAAAATATATGTCTCCACTAATAAAATGACAATTAAAGTGTTTGAAGGGACGGGTTAAAACTCGGGGACTGATTGTTGAGGGAGGTAGTTCCCAGAGGGTGGGTTTGAGGATGGCGAATAGCTGACCTGGGTACCTGTATGTTTTAAGATCGATCAACTCAAAAATGAAATGGGCCGGAGAGACACTACGTCTGTTCTGTATCCGCCCATAATCCAGTCGGTGGGGAGCGAGGGAAGCACCCTCCCGTCTTCTCCAAGAAAAGTACTGTAATTGACAATTGACACACTGGAATACAGTGCTGCCTGGAGATTATGCAACGAGTTTATTTTCATCATCATTACTGTCCGGGTTCTCTCTGGAGAAAGGGGATACGGGAAGGGGAGGTAAGAGGCTGTAAAAACCGAGTAAACTAATTATCAGATATTTAGGGGTTTCTAATGGGAGGAGAATTTGGAGACAGAGATGCATGTTCATCAACAGTGATAAGGGAAAGATGTTTTCAAGGCTAAAAAGTCGGGTTGGATCGAAGGAAGGGTCTAGTCAGTCACGCATTGAAGGGTAGCAAAGGAGATTTTGACATCAGGTCCAGAAAAATCCTTTTCTGGGAGGCAGGTGTTTAAGGAGATCGGAGTCTTTGAAGTGGTGACAGAAAAGAGGAAAATCCATCTCACAGTTCACCCCCTCTGTCTCTAAATACGGCCCTCTGCTTCCTTCAGCCCCACATCAGAAATCTAGGGTTTGATATCACTCTCCCTTAAGGCGCCCTGGAAGGAAAGGTGAGGAAAGGAAAGGTATTTTCCCCCTGTAGTCTCATTATTCCATCCGGAAATTCATGCTGAGTCTTCAGGCGGTAGAAGGGAGTAACCAGAGACTTTCTAGGTAGGGTTCCCGAAGACTCATTTTACTTCTTCATCCATCCCCTTAAACTGAAGAAAATCTGTCACCAGGAGGGGAATAGTGAGTTTGCACAAGGTCATTGGTGGAATCTTAACCTTTTCTTTTTTTTTTTCCTTCAAAGTGTCGATTCGGACTCTTCTTCTGATATCATCCTTCAGCATTCCGATGAGGTATTTTTACCCAGAGCACATCCAAGCTCCAAATAGAGGCAGACCCCTTTCGTAGTAAGTTGGGGGTTGGGGGAAGCAGAAGAATCCCATAAATTAAAAATCGGAGACTGATGGCACAGCACAAATCAATTATTCTCTATCCTTTATAAATAATTCATTTAAACTTGTTTTTGTTTTGTTCAGACGCCTGAAATGACTGAGCAGAGAACACCGCCCATGGCACAGCTTGTGTTGTGTGGTTAGAAAGGTTTTGACTTGTAATATTTCACAACATTGGCAGAGGAAACGGAAATTTGATCCCACGGATAAGGAAGTCTAGAAAGAAAAGGAGGGAGATGGCGGGGAGAGGAAGGATTGGTGGTAGAAGGGGAGGTGTCTTTTATGAAGGCTTTTAGTTCAATCCCAATCTGGCAGCTTCACCTAGTAAAAGGTATAAGGGCCTTAGTCTTCAGTAGGACAATATTTTCTTAGGGAAAAGATTAAGAAAATAGAGCAAGCCTTTTAAAGACTGTAAGAAATCCACCTTTTCCTGAGCAGCCATAATGAAAGGGAAGCACCACCCTGATATCTGTACTTATCTTTTTGGCCATCACAGGGCGATTTGACCAGTTTGAAGGGAGGTGGACAAAGAAGAAAAGAGGATCAGAGAATTAAATCATGAGGTAAAGTGGATAATAAAGAAAAATTCAGAAAGTTTCCTCACTTTGGACTAACTTCTTTCAGTCTGGCACTGCTCTTACTTTATCAAAGTGTTGTCTTTCATACATTCTATGGTTTCCAATACAGCACAGATGTATACTTATCTTCTGATTTCTTTAAAAAAATCCGAATTTAAAAAGAGAAAAGATCAAAAGCTACCCAGATTTACACACTGTAGGCAGACTGGGGCAAATGGAGGCGATTTTCTCACTTTAATGCCTGCAAATTGTATCTCCTTCTTCCCGACAATTTGTTACAAATGCGTCTTCTCTTAGACTTTTCGGGAAGTTTTGCATTCAGGGTACAGATAAATTATTTCAAGAATTGGGTTAAGAAACAGGGACTTCTTTACCCCCCCCCCCCTTTGGAGAGCTCTGAAGTTCTCGGAATCCGAAATGCCTTCGAATCTATTCACGCCTCCATCTCCTTACATCAGAGGACAACCCTGACGCTCCCACCCTCTGCACCACTCTTTGTTTCTTTAATGTACCTCTGATTTTAACAAATACACTAGGTAACCTCCTCCATCTACAGCTGGGTTTTGGCATTTTGCTCATAATCTTGAGCATCGTGCTTTTAAACGTGAACTGAACTGTGAAAGGTGCCCATCTGTCTCTATGATGGGAATTGGAACTGGTGTTTATCCCTATACATATTTAATTCGAAGGTTTATAAGTGTGCAGTTGTTGACAAAGCATTGAGTGTGAATCGGGTGCAACGTCTCCTGTCTCCGCTGGGCGGCGGCAGGGGTCACAGACTGGAGGCCACGCTATTGTCTGGGTTTTGTTTTTTTTTTTTTTTTAAACAGTAAATGGCAAGGTGTACCAGTAATTTTTTGGCTTCCTAGCCTTCTCCTGTATGTTGATGGTAGGGATGATATGGTGAGGGTGACGATGAGGTGAATGTTTAATGTCTCAACCACCGGGGAAATTGCAGCGAAGTTTTAATTGTTCTAATCAGTAAACATATTCCACATTACCAAAGAAAGTGGCATCCTCCTGAAGGGGGAGAAGGAACAATTCATTAAAGAAACAGGAAGATAAAAAAAACACACAGAAGGAGAAACAAGGAGAGGGAGAGAGGGAGGGAGAAGGAGAGGGAGAGACAGGGGGACAGAGAGAGAGAGAAAGAGAGGGAGAGAGAGTGAGATTGAGAAAGAGTGAGAGGGAGAAAGAGAGAGAGACAGAGAGAGAGTGAGAGAGAGGGAGAACGCTCATAGACTTCATCTTCAGGGAACACAGACAGAAACAGTTGTCTTTCTTCTGCTGTCTTTCCCACTGTTTATTTCTAGCAGGTCCTAATTATGTTCCTGGGAATTGAGGATGTGGGAATATATAGTGGTGACATAATAATCTTTGGAAAGGTTTTAAACGCTTCCATCCAAAAGTGAAGCGTCCAAGGCTTTCAGCCCACCTCCTGAAGTGTGTTTGGCTGTTTGCTTGCATGTTTGTCTGGCCTCCGAATGTAGTCATCTCTAACTCCATGAGTCGCACACACGCCACTCCTAGAAGCTTAGTTCTGGCAGTTGCATTTGTGTGAATTAAGCTGTAGTTAAGGCAGAAATCGGAGTATAAAGAATCTAGAGAAAAGAGTCCAAAATTACAAACGGCCAAGCTCCACCCCTGCCCGCGGGCTTCTCCTAAGAGCTTCTGGGGGTGTAGGGAGAGGGGAAGAGGAATACCCACTCCTGGGCTAACCAAAGACGATTATTATTTAGCCTGCCCCAGGCAAAGACTTGGGTGGGTAACTGGAAGAGGAGAAGGGGGAGGGGAAGATGCCTTAAGAGGGAGCGAAAGCCAACCACTTCTCCCCACACGCGCTTATCCCCGGCCTTTGGGATTAGGTCTAGCCTCTGGTGAATTTACAGCCACCTGGGTCCCACGCCCCAGGGTCTTTCTCCCCAGCTTCTACTGAAGAGCCGAGATTTCTCAGCCAGTATTAGGAATCAGAGGTTTATAAGAATACCTCAAAGGATGGGCTGTCCTAACTTTGCCCCTTATAATGCTCTCTACACCACCTTCTTCAATATCCCAGTGTCCAGTCTCTCTGACCTTGACAGGACACCCACTGGACCAGCGATCACAATCTTGCTGATCCCTTCAGGTCTCCAAACACTCAATCTCTCATCCCCTGGGAGTATACCCAGAATTCCGCTTCCCTGGAACCGGGAGGGTAGATAATCTAGAAAACCCTTTGCTGGGGAGTGGGAAGGGAAATAGGAAAAGAGGTGGGGAATAGGGACAAAGAGGGCAACGATGTTGGGTTAGCCGTCTCCCAGACAGCTTGTCCCACAGACAAGTTCCTGCCAGAGACACAAAAGACCCTAAGCAGCGGTTAGGGAAGGCCGGTTGTCAGTACTTTCCACCTCCCCGCCTCTAGGAATGAATCGATTCAATTGGTCTATAACCTATTGGGGTTGGTAGAGAAGGGAGGGAAGAGAAACACAGGCCTCAAAGCGATGAAGGAAGGTGCCAATCAGGGAAGGGGAAATTCATTTGCCATGTTAATTAACAGGCGGCTAATTAAACCGGCACTTTGAGCTCTAATCAATCGCCTTATTAAGTTAGAGCCCTCACTGGAACAAATTGAAAGCTACCAGTCCCGAGTTCCTGCTTTGGGAGCCAAGCTTAGCATAGTCCCCAGTGAGAGGAGGTTGGCATCCGGTTTATTGCCTGGCACTGGGATTTGGGTTCCTCTGCCTCCTTCAACCACTAAGTGGGCATTGCAGAGAAATAAGTCCTTAGCTACCTATTGGCCTATTCAGAAGCTCCCTGGCCTAAAAGATGTTTCTTGGCAACCAGTGTGACACCTAGACCATGAGGCTCAGCCTGAAGTTAGGGGGTGGGAATGGGAAAGTGAGGACAGAGAGAAGTTGAGGCACATTTAGAAACTGACAATTTCTTCATCTGGGGATGTTAAACTACAGCTTTACTGAAACTACCGTGAAGCCAATTCCCTTGACCCACATTAAAAGACAAACACAGACAGAAGGGCCCCAGGATCATGTGATGGTTGGGAGGAACCTGAAAACTAAAGATGGAGATTCAGCTTATTGCTGGAGTGTGAGAATTTATATGTGGGCTAAGACCAGGCTTCAAGTTCTGGCCCAAACACTTACTAATTCAACTCTGTGATCTTGAGCAAGCACTTTAATCCCTCAATTTCTCCTTTCCTCATCGAGAAAATGGTTATGATAATGGTTGCATGTCCTGGGGAAAGCTTACCTGAGCATTAGTTATTGTCTACTGGACTTCTGAGCTTTGGGCATATATAGATATAGATATAGATACATATATGTGTGTGTGTGTATACATACACACACACACACACACACACACACACACATATATATATATACATATATATATATATATATATATATATATATATACTCCCTCCCTTCTAATCCACTGGAAGACTGTATCCCCCAATTTCAAGGAAAAAGAGGGGTAGCTGGATACCATTCATCTGACTTGTGGCCTATGAAAGTGACCAGGGAGCCAAGTCGAAACAACGGTGGACTTATTCATCTTTCTTTCTTCATTTTTATTCATCTTTTGCTAATTTCACAATTTTACTTTCATTGTAGTCATTCAGCCTCTGGCCCCCCAGGATCTCTTTATCTCTTCCCTGCTATAAGCCTGGCGACTAAGACATTCCTCTTTAGAATAGTCACACAAGGCCCTTTACCATACAGCCCAATTAGCCAAGGAGTGATGGAAGCTGCCCCTCTTAGAAACCAGGGGCTCCAGCTCACTACACAGAAAAATGGCAGGTGGGAAGTGACCAAAGGCTGGCCTGTGCCTAGACTGCCTCTGGTTGACAAGTAGTTGAATGTGTACCCTGAGTGTTCACTCTCAAATGAATTGTCCTTCTACACACTGGGCTTACCCACATAATGGACCTTCCCTCCCTTCAGAGCTCTAAGAAAACTAAGATTTCTTGCTTCTATTTTTAGAAGCATTTTGATTTTCCTAATTGTTAAAAGTCAGCGTTCCAGCACGTTCCTAAGGGAGAAACATTTGGCAATGAGAGGGGACTGTGAATTTAAATGCTAATTAAACTGGTCCTTTTGCAACTTCAGCTGCCTGCCTACCTGCCTTACACGCTTGGCTCTGGTGTTACACACAGTGTGTGTGCGCGCTCACATGTGCAATGTGATAGGCATTGTATATAGTCAATGGTGAATAATAGAATAAGCCCAAAAGAATACTATAGGTCTTGCCTTTGAGAAAGAGGAGATTATGGAGTGGCCAAGGGAAGCTGGCATACCTCAGAATTGGATGTTATGTGTCTGTGAGTAACGTAAAGTGCCCTTCCTTATGTGCCTGCCCTACCAATTTACATGCATGTAATCACATGACAAATGGACTTGTATTTAATTCTGTCTCTGCCTGCCTTCTTCTATGTATGACTGTAGATTTGTGGTTCTCTGTGTATGTGCCTTCCTATGCCTGTTTTGGAGAGTCTATGTCTGCCTGTGCCAATATCATCACACTATAAACAAAGACAGCAAAGCTGTTCCCACCTGAAAAGTTCAAAAGCAAAAAAAAAAATATTTTCCTCATATCATCATTATTTATTATAATAATATTTACTTGTTCAGAGGAACTAATTAGCCCACATTAAAACATTTGTGTCTCCCAAATGGTGTATAATGTGCCTGCATTAACATTTGTCTCTGGGAAAAGTTGTCTGCCGCCTGAGCGTAGGGGAGGCAAGAGATAAGCAGGTGAGAGGCAGTCCCCTGAACAAGCCGTTATTTCCCTCCCCCTTTCGCTGCTCCTTTTCTTCTACTTCTCGGTCTAATGCAGGCCTTTGGACGAGATCGATGGGACCCTCTGCTGAGAATCTGGGCTCCTCCAGCCTTCCTCCAAACCCCGCAGCTTTCTCCGGCTGCGCAAGTCTGCAGCTCCCTCGAAGCTTTCAACTTAGTAGATTGATGAGTGTGTATGTGTGTGCGTGTGTGTTGTGTGCATAAGTGTACGTTTAAGCGGTTTGGTTTTCTGAAGGTCGCTTCAAGTTGTGAGGGCATCTTGAAATACAGTTATATAGGAGGTCATCTGGTCAAATCTAGTCTCACAACTTAACACTCATGCCCCTTCCCAATGGATGGAAGGTAGTGTAAATCATTGCTGTATAATGTCATGACTGTCTTATGTACATAGATTAGCAGTGTGGGACATTATGGAAAGCCTCTGTGAGCAATCTAGAGCCTGAGTCGTGGACAAAGCCCTGAATCCAGCTATTTCTCTGCTAGAGTCTGGCTATCGGGCTATCGGGTACTCTACAGGCCCTTTCTCTACACCCCCGACGCTGAGATCATACACAGCTGAGACCAGAGTGAATCTGTGGAATATTTGTCCCACGCATACGTGCGGTGTGTGTGTGTGTGTGTGTGTGTGTGTATGTCTGTGTGTGTGTGTGTGTGTGTGCGTGTGTCTGTGTCTGTGTGTTGCAGTGGGGAAAGAGGGAGCAAAAGAGGGAGGGAAGAGGAGTTGGGAAGGAGGGGGCCCGACCCAGCAGAGCTCAGCATCGTACTGCGGAATCTAACAATCTGAACATCCCTTTATTAAAAGCTGCTGCGTGACATTTACATGGAGCCAACAGACTCTGCCTCTAATCCAGAGGAAAATATACGGTAACGCAGAGTCACTGCTGAGGGCTGGGGACGCTTCTGCCGAGCGGACAGAGCCGGAATAAAAACGACCAAGGAGCCTGGGCCGGCTCGAGATTGAGGAAGTGGTACCGAGGCCAGGGTCTAGGGCACCGGTAGGGGCAAGCTCAAGCCTTTCTTCAGAGAGACGGAGATCCTGGCCTCCTCGGACCAGCAGCGGGTTACACTGGGGCGCCCCAGGTGTAGGAGAGTCAGACAGAGTTAAAAAGCAGTTGTAGTAATTGTGGCTTTGCCATTACCTCGCTCTATACACCGCCCCCACCCCACCCCGCGCCCCGGGTCACACTACCTTCCTTCCCACCCCCAGCCCTGGGTGGCGGTCCTGGACCAGTTCCTGGGTGCACTGTGGAAATCAGGATTCCCTGGACCTCGAGGAAAGAACAACGGACTACAAAGTTAACTTTCTGCCTCCGTCTCCGCCTCCCCCAAAACAATCCAAGCATTTAGCGCGACTGTTTTCCTTTTGTCAGATTTCCTCCAGCGCCCTCCCCCACGCCACCCCCACCGAACCTCCTCGCTCTCCACATGCAGTCTGAGTACATGATCAGAAATGCTCAGAGAGCAGGAAGCACATTGATTTCAGCTTGTTCTGTCCACAGACAGGCCCTGACAAGGTTGTTAGAACAGTCGGAGAGGTCTATACAATCACTTAATTACCGAAGCTGTCAGTCAGGCGGGACGCCGCCGCCCGCGTCCGGGGCTGCGACGAGAATTCCACCACTGGGCTTCTCCACCGTGATTGATCGGTGCTGATGGCATCGCAAAATAATTACAGTGAATTTTCTGATGTGTGATTTTAGACCCAGTTCATGCTTCAGATAGGTAATCGGCAGGATGAGAAGGGTCAGTGCCATTTCGGATTACCTGAAGTCCAATCGAAAGGGTACAATCGAGAGAGAGGGGAAGGCTGGGAGGAAGGGAGGGGGTAGGAAAGTGGAGGGAGGGAGGTGGGGGAGGATAGAGTGAGGAGAGAAAGAAAGAGAGGGAGGAAGAGAAGAGGGGGGGGGGGCGATTAAGGATTGCTGAAGGGGACCGCAAGCAATTCGTCAAACTGTGCCAGTGATTTCCTTCGGAGCCAACATATGGCAGATTGATTTTGTCCAACGTCGGTTTAGCCACATTTAAAATGATCCAGCGGTTATTACAGCGATTGGCTTAGGAGCTGACAGGCAGTTGTAGGCGAAGGGAGTATAGCGCCTGTTTACCGCAGACGTGTTCTTAACTGCTGTCAAATACAGTTAAGTAAATATCATTAGGAAGGAGCTCTGTTTAAGAGAAATGCCAATCCAATAAATATGCTTTTGATTTCTCTCCCTCTCCATCTCTGCCTTCCCCCCCTCCCTTCCTTCCCCTCCCTATCTTTTCCTTTTCCCTCCCCCTCATTGCTCCTCCTCGGCTAACTTCTCCCTGCTTGCTCCCGAAGTAAGGGGCTCCAGTTTAATTCTGCGTGGGTGAGGGCAAGTAGGGCTGAGCTGTCTCCCAGAGAGCTTCGGGGATGGGAGAGGGATACCTCAGCCCCCAAGAGGGGCTGCTCTTGCGGGACCCCTTACCTAGAGCTTGGGGCCCAGGTAAAAGGAAGAGGAGCCCACGGTGTCCTTATTCTCTGGTCCAGGCAACTAGGGAAGGAGAGGCTAATGACAGAACAGACACTTTGGCCTACCCCTGGGGAAAGGAAGGGGAATTTGAGGCTCTTCTTACTGGACTGAACTCCAGACTTCCACAGAGGGGATCCTTGCTACAGGACCTAAGTGCAATAGTTTCTAAATGACCATAGTGGTGGGGAAAAAGGGGACTTCTACGACAGTTTGGTCTCCTCCCTTGCAAGCCTTCCGGCCCCATACCACAGTCCTAGTCCCACCCTTCTACATACTTGGGAGGGAGTGCTTCTTTACCCAGAGCAGAGATGGAATAGAGACTTGCCTGGAGAAAGACTCATTCCAGATAGACTTCTAATCTGATCCTGCTCTCTTTCCTGCACCCCCAGGGCGGGATTCTCCGACCAGACAAGGAGCTCCTAGCTATTATAGGCAGGTGCTGCTGGGTCCCCAGGCCTGATCTTGGGCCTGCACTCGGCCTCAGCCTCCTGAGAAGGCCAGGCCCAGAGAGAGGAAAGAATGCTCAAGGGATTTG